>NC_079164.1:60539596-60669596 GCF_947568905.1 Ostrea edulis
AGGGTCTGTATGAACGCTATGTCCTGAAACACGATATCCCAAAAACAAAACCTCTTTCTTGAACAGGGTACATTTAGAAGGCTTCAACTTTAACCCTGCCTTAAGGCTTATGTAATTTCTCGAACACTTGCTCCAGATTTTGAAGTGTCTCATCAAAAGTGCTTCCAAAGACAATAATATCGTCAATATACACTAAACATATTCTACAATTTAACCCAGCAAGAACCATCTCCATGAATCTCTCAAAAGTTGCTGGACGGTTACAAAGTCCAAAGGGCATCACTGAAAATTGAAATAGGCCAAATCTTGTGATAAATGCCGTCTTTGGTTTATCAGCCTCATCCATTTCCACTTGCCAATATCCCGAATGAAGGTCTAAGGTGCAAAACCAGGTAGCTCCTTTTAGACGATCAAGCGAGTCATCGATTAGTGGCAAATGATAGGCATCTTTCACTGTCTTGCTGTTGAGAGATTTATAGTCTACGCAAAATCTCTTGGTGCCATCTTTCTTTTCCACTAAAACCACTCCTGCAGCCCAAGGCCTGGAGGACGGTTCAACTATGCCCTTTTTGATCATATTCTCTACTTCCTCATCTACAAATTCTGCCGCACGGCCCTCTGTGTTGATCTTATGCTTTATCAACGAAGTTCTACCAAAATCATCTTTGGCCTTCGAGAAAAGGTGTTGAAACTCTATCAGAGATACTCTAATTTTAGATGCCTCTTCTGCTGTGAGCCCCTTAGTTGTTTCTATGTACAACTCATTCAAATGAGCCGGAATGTTTTCCACATCTTCACTTAGCGTCACTGAGCTTATCATATTTTCTTCTTCAGATTTAACTACGTCCACTGGCGAAGTAATTCCAACAACTGTATTTCTATAAATTGTTTGAACTTGCTCAGATATATTCATAAACGCACTGTAACATTTTAGCTGGGTCCACCAAGGTTCTAGCTATTAGGGCTTTACCGCCGTTATCAAACTTCTTGTTTGGCTCTATCAGCAGAGGTCCTTGTATCTTACACCTGGAGGTGACAATAGCTGCCCAACACAAATCATCTCACTTCTAGGTGGAATTGTTATATTTTCCTCCAGACTAACACGAAAGCAACATGTGTGCTCCTGCAAATGCAGCTCGTGTTCAACTCCAGATGCAAACATTTTAGTACGAGATATGTCCACTAAACATTGACTCGATCGAAGGAAATCCAAACCCAGGATCCCATCTGCTTTAATGTCTGCCACGACAGCTTGGCAGTCGAACTCATGGTCTCCCAACTTAATCAAAACGTTACCTCGTCCCCTCACTTTTAATGGAGTTCCATCAGCTGCTACTATGTTCTGAGATACAGTTTACAAGGGAATATTAACAGATTTCATCATTTCGTCATACAGTCTATCAGCAAAAATAGTAAATGTTGCCCCAGTATCAACCAGTAGATCACAAGGTACGAGATTGACCTGTACTTTGATAAACAGACCTGATTCTAGATTTGTTTTTGCATGTTTTACTGTAGCTGTGCTAGACTTGATTGTCACATTTTTCTTTTGTGGTAACCTTTCCACATTTTCATTGGTCTTGGCCTTGGGTCTAATCCTTGGTACCTGGTTTAGGTTAGGTTTGTTTCTCAAGAAGCAGTCTTTGAATTTATGTCCACTTTTTCCACAATGATGGCATTTGTAGGGAAAAGCAGATGGTTGTGGTGCAACATTTTCAGATTGATTATTTGATTCTTCATTTGAAAGTTTTTCAATTTTGTTTTCTAATTTTCTTAAAGACATGTGTAAATCATTCCTGAGCTTCTTAAATTCTTCTCTTACACCGTCGTCAGCATGATTCACACTTTTATTCTCTTGATCCCCTGTGGCATTTCTGGCAAACCCAACGTCATGTCTTCGTTGCCTTTCTGCTCTGCAAAATGCTTAAATTTCGACTGCAAGTCGCACCGCATCATTAAGTGACTTTGGTCGAGATTGTTGAATACGGAGTCGCATGTCGAAGTCTGTCAGTGTATCGACAAACTGGTCTTTGGCGATCATTTCTGTTACTTCACGAGGAGCAGTCGGGTAGGCTAAGTGATTCAAACGGCAAATACTTTCACCTAACTCTGGCAAAGTTTCTGTAACTTTCTGTCTTTTCTCCTTCAGCATCGCCCTGTACAACTCGGTTTGGTTTGCCGGTGCAAACCTGGCCTCTAAACCATCACACAAATCCTATGTACAAGTTGTACATGGACTCATGTTTCCTAATACTGTTTGAGCCTGTCCCCTTAATGAAGCTGCCAAGTACAAACTTTTCTGTCGAGCGCTCCACATATTGATATCACAACAGGCCTCAAAGTGAGCCTTGTAGTTAATCCAAGATCCCACACCATCAAATGTAAATGTCGCCGGTTTCATAATTGTTTTTGCTCACAGAACATTCTGTGGTTTTATTTGTGCACTGTCATGACTGGGTATCTGTTGTTTGGCAGACAATGAACCAGTCCCTGCATTTCGGCTGTTTGACCAAGTTACATTTGTAGTTGTTGACGGAGCAGCATATCCACTAGTACACCAAGGTAACCATGTTGTTGGAGTTGATCGAGGAAGAGCTGTTTGCTTAAATGGTCTTGGTAAATCATATTTGCTTGGTTCCCTGGAAGTAGACGTACCTCTACCTGTGCTTCGGTCTTCCTCATACAGTGTGTAACTTGTCTTTGGGGACGTCAAGTGTCTATAGTCCTCTATGCCACCAGTTGCGCCCTTTTCCTTATTGCCCAATGTGCTTGTGAATTTCGATGTAAGCTCATCTAAACTGGTTTCAAATGGCTTATATCCAGTATCTACCCCCAAATCTGGTATCCTCGATGGATTTGTAGATATATGTGGTGTAGACTGCATTCTACCTAATGTTTCTCTCAATTTCTCTCGCATGGCGTCTATAGCACTTAGGTCAGCCAAAAGGTCCGCTTCTTTGTCTGACATCTTACTTTTCTCTGATAAACTTACAAATTCCTAATTCTATTAATAATTAAAACAAACTGAGCCTTAGTACAAAACCTGGTATCACTGTACCTGGTACACCGGATCTGGTCACTCTGAACCTGGTAAACAGGACTTGGTATCACAGCACCTGACTCTCTGTGCCTGGCTAGCAGTATTTGGTAAACTGTACCTGGTACCTAATAGACTTGTCTTATTAACTTTTATCCCACCGCTGCCACCAAAATGTAACGTGTACCCTTGCGTAGGATTCTAAGGGGATAAATTTTCCTCTAACTCTACCTGAGTCTATGATTGATTTATATACAGTATAATAATTTTTCTCTGACCTATCTGGGTTCTTTTATCTTTAATTACAGAAGTTATGAGGTGGGCTTCGATTCTAAGCATTGGATAACTCTTGGTACCGTGTACCTTGCCCCAGGTTCCTATTGATGGCGGATACTAGGTGTTTCAATCTTTCGATTTACAGCCCCCAGTGTCTCGCCTCAATTCCCCGAGATTCTTGCCACTGGTGCTACTCTACAATTCTACCCTTTCTTTAATTATTTATTCTTACCCCTCTAATTTCTTTCTTCAGCTTTCCAACAGCTGCTCTGAATCAGACTACCCTGAAACTCTCAGTGCGTTCTAATATATACCCTTCAGAGTAGTCCACTTTGAGGGAGAACAGGTCATTTCATTATTGCCCTGAATCTAGGTCTACTCTGCGTTTTTCACTAATCATTACAGTACTAACAGAAAGGTCTTATCACAAGGAATACTCATCGGAAATATGAAAACTTTAGCACTTACTGTTTAAAAGTTATTAGCAAGGTTAAAGTTTCTGACAGAATGAAGGCAGACAGGACAAAACAATATGCCCCCGATCTTTGATCTCAGGAGCATAAAAATATATTTAAAAGGATATGATTATGGTAAAATGAAAGGTGAAGATAACGAACAGTGATTAATCTCATAACTCCTATGAGCAATACAAAATAGAAAGTTGGACAAACATGGACCTCTGGATATACCAGAGGTGGGATCAGGTGCCTAGGATGAGTAAGCAAGCATCCCCTGTCGACCGGTATGCAAAAACTTCTGAGAAGATTGGCCGAAAAAGAAACGCACAGGTGGCATTGAATGTGTCCAATGCTGTTGACATAACAATTCAGATCCGTAAGTACTTTACTATCATTCATTTTGCCTCAGTTTGTAAAATAATTAGACAGTAAACAAATATATTATATAGATCTATCCAATTCCATATGCAATTCACCGTTGACTGTTGAATATAAACTTCAAGCAAAATCTTGTACATGGAAATGCCTGTGCCGATAGGTGTTTGTGAATAAGATTTATCACATTAACTTTAACGTTTGTAAATATTCATAAATCTGTCAATTTAATTTCATTTTGAAGTTTGCAATTGCTCATTCTGATGTTATTTAAACTTATCAATCAGCAAGAAATATTTATTATTGTTAATATACATTTGTAGCTCTGACAGTCAGGGGTGCAGATTCAAGATTGGATGTTCTAAATGAAATTAAGACAGAAATATTTTCTGTGAGGAATGTATAAGACTTGGTATCATCATTATGACAACACAGTTGTGGGTCATTAAAATTTAAGTGGATCCAAAATGGCTGGAACTTGTTTAAAGATTGTTCAACTGGAATGTGTCCACTGAGAAAATCACGGAGGCTGAAACTGTTGGAGAATATCTAACAACCTGTTTTTGAAATTCTCATCCCCTTTCATGGAAGGAACTGTACTCAACTGAACAATGCAACTGTACATGTCCATAGTTTACAGAAAAATACTGATATACATTGTATATGCAAAAACAAATATAGTGTGTTAGTCATTGTTTACAAACTCATTTTTAGATAAAGCTTGAACATATGATTGAAGATTGTTTAATTTATTTTTTAGACTGACTGAGAGCTTCACAGACTGCAATTTAAAATGTACAATTTTAATCTAATAGAAAACAATCAGGATAAGTCTGACAGAAACAGGACAACTTTAAATTCATATATTCTTAATATAACCAAGATGGACACTAAATTTGCTTTTAAAAACAAAATAATACCCCACCCCCACCCCGAATTGGAAGTTAGGCAGTATTTTTTGTAATGCATGCATCTTATAAGTCATTCATCTACATGTATGACACATAAACCCATATTATAATTTTGATACAAAACCAAAACCTGTTTTTAACAACAGCAATCCCCCACCCCTGTAAATTGTGTTGTTATAAACAATGGATGATTTGGGAATTTTAATGGGCATTGATTTTGCATTGCAAATCTTTTTTAATGCCATCATCACATAATCTGGTATTCATGGAAATGAATGAAATTATTTGCAACAAAGTAATTCGAAAAGTGCACTTATGTACTTATGGAGAAAGTACTGACACAGGCCAAAAGGCCATCCATTTTCAGTTGTTTTTTCCCCACTAAAGTTGGATTAATCGAGAAATAAAGAAATGAAATGAAAGGGTGGTGTACTGGTGTAAGAAGATTATGACCTAAGTAACATCATCTTTCTGGTACCTTGCAGCTTTAGTTGACAAACAAAACAATTTAGAAATCGTTAGTACATATGTATGTGGGTAGCTGATAAAAATCAGTGTCAAGAAAATGTTGGGAAAAAGAATGCATACCCAATCATTAATATACTACAGTTACATGTAGCTGCTACAGTTCCTATTTAATGTTTCCATGGAGACAAAACAGTCAGATTACCAACATTTTCATAACAGGACTTTTGGACTAGCTATCTCTGGTCAAAACTGACTGAAATGAGTATAAGTAGGTAAACTACTTGTAGTTTAAAATGTAAATGAAAAGAAATCTAAATCGCCAACATAATGTTTCCATGGAAGTAGGTTTCTATAGCAACTAAACTACAAATTGAATTCCTTCTTAATTAGTATATTTTAACCAGCCTATGAATACAAAGATGAAGTTATGATATTGTAGAATAAATCTACTGAAGTACATGTACATTAAATAGTTTTCAATGATTATGGTTGATGTTTCCATAGCAACACATTTTTCTTCATATTTTCCCCTTTGTAATAATTAAATTCAAATGATTAAACAGAGTCATATAATGCTTTTACAGGAAATATCTAGCGATAAATATGTAATTTTATCTTGTGAAAAGTAAAAATTCTATTCAATACAAAGTAATTCAAACACATTTTAAAAAAAATTCATTTTCATTTTAAATGTAATGATCTTCTACCAATGCCTTTTGACTTGAAGATTTTTTTAAATGTTTGCTACACCAACTAATCCAACTTATGACTAATCCATGGAAATTATGAAATTTGTACTTTATAACAATTATTAAGATTATGACAGAACACTTTCACTTAATAATAGGCACACACGTTTCTGCTTCCTGACACAAATCAGTTTTATAGTCAGCACTTTTCATCAAAACTTAAAGGAACCATATACATGTATCTTATAATGGTTGCTATGGTAACAAAAGAATTAATTATTTATATGGCTAATTTAAGTAGACTTTTACATCAATTTATATGTTCAAATATAATATGACAATGAGTTTACACTATCACATGGTAATAAGCAGACCTGTAATGCTTTCTGATACAAATTAGCATACTAGATTACTTATTAAAACCTTGTATTAAAATACTGAAATATGGTTGCTATGGCAACTGAAATATTTCATAACATGAGAATTTATGATATTTATCATTGTTTTTGTCAGATTTAATAGATTAAGGATATTATATTGATAAATTATCAAAATTTGACTCATATATTCATATTATGAGATTTTTCATATTACCATGGCAACCAATTTTTCAAGCTATATAATTTTATTTAGCAAAATAAGACATTGGTCGTTTTTTAATATTTTACACATAATGGGATGAATTAAATCATATATAACTTTCATTAATGTGTGTTGTTGTGTTTTCTTGTAAATGATATCATAAAATGGGTTTAAAATGTTTTTTTCAAAATTAGTCAAAATGCTAAAATATTGATTTTTCAACCTCAGGAACAATAGGTAATCCAATATTGATTTATTGATGTTTTATTAAGAATTCATTATGCTGAACCTAATCTTTAAGCAAGCAATAGAGAAATTTGTACATCAGTAAAATTAATTTGTTTTTGTTTAATCAAAAACAGGACAAAATCGAGCATTTTTAAGCATCTTGGGAGCTGTTTTCACAGTGTTCTTGTTACCATGGCAACGGTACCTCAATTTCGAATTTTGATACCAAATTCTATGAGAGGGTATCAAATAATCACTATATGCCAAATTTCAACAAAATCGGTGAGGGTACCTTTCCACCCCTATAATAAAAATTTTGATGCTTACAGAGAATGGCTCTTAATCAGGAAAACGGAGTTATCCGTAGTCAAAATCAGTGTGCCAAGAACGGCCTAACAATCGATATGAAACACGTCAAACAGCATTTGACCCAATGATAGATTGTATTGGCAAACTAGATCGTTATAACGACCATAGAATTTGCGAAATGCCGACTTTAAACTAGATTGTTGAAACCCCTGCACCATCAACTTGTTTGTCAATAGCCTGCCTCGATTGCAAAACTGACCATACGCAGAACAAGTTCTTGCGTATCGAATCGGTTGAGAGATATAAACACCATATGCAGGTGATAACGGAATATTGCTATATAGATGTTGACGACGGAAAAGCTGAAATAATCCCGTTTGTCATAAAGTTGAGTTGTTAGTTTGGCTTTTAATATCTACTTTCAATAAAAATATCTAAGTATGAAGCAGAAGTGGACGACTCTGTGGTGTCGTTACATATGGGATATATCGAATCGACATATGAATGAAAATTGTCAATGTTAGTAGATAATACGTAGTCGATATATCTTAATGTCGAATTGAAAACCACAGCAAGAGATTTTTTCTTTTCAGGTAGAAGGTTTTTTAAAAAATAAATTCTGCTTCAAAGGAATATAAAAACAGGTCAGCTAACAAAGGAGCACAATTCGTGCACATGGAAATTACAACAGACTGTTGGAAGACCTGATCACCAAAGACCACGAAGATATTGTCAATGAGGAACTCCGGCGTATTTTTTTTATTTCAACTTCAGAGTACTTGTGTGTGTAATCAGATAAGATGACATCATTGGAATAACTGTTGAATACAAATGAAAGGCGAAGACAACGAACAGCGGTCAATCTCATAACTCCTATAAGCAAAAAAAAAAAAAAAAAGAGTTGGGCAAACACGGACCCCTGGTTATACCAGAAATGGGATCAGGTGCCTAGGAGGAATAAGCATCCCCTGTCGACCGGTCACACCTGCCAAAATGTAGGTAATACCATATCTTGGTTGCCACAACAACGGGAAATTCATTTTAATAAAATATCAATCTCTTAATGTGCTTTATTGCAGCGCCATACCGTAACAGTATAAAAAAAAAGTCACTGAAGATGCATGGAAACTAATGGGAACATGGGTGTTGTTACAGGCGTATTGATGACAGTTTTGAAATTTACAAAATAATTATCAACTTAAATTATAAGAAATAATTCTAAATCGAAATTATACTAAATAATTAGATAACATATTGAAATTTACAAAATATTTATGAACTTGATTTATACATATAGCAAATGATTCTAAAACAAAATTATGCAAATATAATGGATATTAATTCTAAAGATAAATTGCGATCAAAGCTCGTCAAAATTTCGTCTATTTTTAACAAATACAAGGACATCAAACAACCTGATATGAAATATATCTCTGACTTGTAAGGACAAAGGAGTCCTTTCAAAGAAAGTGTCGAGAAATATCTGGAAGAGAGGCCAGTTATTTCAGTTGCTTTAGATAATATTAAAAGAAAAATCAGTATTTGAATTATTTCATCTCAATGGAAATGCAAGAACTATAACTGTTCCCCAAAAGGTTTTTACACAGTAATCAAAACAACTACTCTGAGATTGTTGTAATATGTTGTTGGTGTTGTTGTTGTTTATGCTTTAGGGTGCAAAAAGTTGCAACTGGGGCCCATATTAGTGGGCCATTAATTCCGATAAGATCACTGCTTGGGTGAAATCCAAATCTAGAATTAAATACATATATTATTATATGGCTGTGATAAAACACAACCACCCCTGCGTCGCCTATGGTACCGAAAATGCGTTAATTTACTTAATTTCATCGGAGATAATGACGAAAACCCGTATTTATCTACTTTATCGTCCTTTCACGTTTGAAAATATGGGAAGAAATTGAGAAACATGCTTAAACAAAATCCAACATATACAGAAAATGACAGTGCTAATTTCTAGCGCAAAAGATGCCTGCTTGATGTCTAGTTTTAAATAAAAATAATAAGTAGTTCTAAACTCGAAACATTTCTTGGAATTTCATCAACGGGGTTCATTCACAATATGCAATAAATCAACAATCATTCATAAAATAATGGGGCGTGCTAATTTAAATTAATGGTAAAATGCTGCTTTTAACAAATATAGCATTTACAGCCCTCGATCCAGAACACAAAGGGTGTGATGTACGGTAGGTTGGTTGGTTGGGTTTACGTCTCGAGGAGAATTTTACACTCACATTGTCACGTTACCAGTTGTAGGTGAAGTACCACAAAAGACCTATGCTTAGCTCTCAGGACCGTACGTAACTGAACTGAACTGAATTCATTTATCTCGTCACAAATTACACAATGGCATACAGATATTTAGTATTTTATATAAAAGTGATGGTATTAATTCATTAATTTTTTAAGGCATGCGTGAGTATGGAGATTGGCAACATATGCAGTTTTAGATTCGAGTAGTCATTGGGTCGGGGAGCAGAGTTTATTAATATTTCTTATAAAGGAACATAATTTTCTTAGAAAAGATTGCTTGTTTGAATTCATTACATTTTTGAATGTAATATTTTTGAAACGTATTTGTTTCGGTGATAAACATTGTTTTCTTACATCAATCAGAGGCTTGCAATTAAACGTAGTGGAATTCATCAATTTTATTTAAATCACATTTATTACAAAGTCTTGTTTCTCTGGGCTCCTTTCGCCAGCGTCCACTTTAAACAGGCAAGTAAACATTTTGACATCTTTTAGGGGTAGGATATCCAAATATTTCTCGAATTTTAATTCATCCTTGTACATTCTATAGTTCATAGCTTTTGATTGTGTTTTAATGTCAGAATTCCACTTTTGCTTGAATTGACCGAGTAAAATAAGTTTTACTTTTGTCTCTAGCCAGTTTGAATTACTGGGGTGTTTTGCCAAATGTTTGAAAGTCTGCAATTGGATAGAACCAAGCAATCTTTTTCGTGTATTGGTTTATAACATTATTACTGAGTTTTAACAGGGGATTTGCTATTGTAGTGTAATTTTGAGCCAAAATGAGAAAATACGCGTTTGTATTTGTATGTGCATGGGGTGCCGGCCAAGTGAGGGTTCTTTAACGTGCCAACGCCTGCAGCGACACGGGGCGGGTTTTTTCTCAGATCATATTCGAAAGACCCGTCAATCTTACTTCCAAATGCCGAGCGTTTGGCGAAGGAGTAATCACTACTATATTGAAGTCTTCGGTTTGAAGGCACGAGCGCGGCTCGAACACACGACCTCCCGGTTAGGAAGTGACCGCTGAGATACCACGACCAGTGTGCATTACATTCGTTGGTTATTGATTGATTGAATATTGTTTAACGTCCCTCTCGAGAATCTTTCACTCATATGGAGACGTCACAATTACCGGTGAAGGGCTGCAAAATTTAGGCCTATGCTCGGCGCTTGTAAACGGCCTTTGAGCAGGGAGGGATCTTTATCGTGCCACACCTGCTGTGACATGGGACCACGGTTTTTGCAGTCTCATCCGAAGAGCCGCCCCATTTAGTCGCCTTTTACGACAAGCATGGGTACTGTTGGTTATATACTGTTTAACGTCCCTCTTGAGAATTTTTCACATATATGCAGACGTCACCAATGCCAGTGAAGGCTGCGTATACTCCTTGCTTACGGCCTTTGAGCAGGAAGGGATCTTTATCGTGTCACACCTGCTGTGACACAGGACCTCGGTTTCATCCGAAGAACGGCCACATTTAGTTTTTGAATTTATTTTTTTTTTACAAATTTTTTTTACATAATGACGTATTTTGTGACGTGATAACGTATAAACTACTATGGAAATCATGACACAATCAAAAATCTTTATGCACTTTCTTAAAATTCCGTATGCTGGCGCAAGTTTTACTAAACTTGCGAGAAAAAAAAAATCTGACATTTCGTAAGTTTTAATTATACCCCCCGCAACAAGTTGGGGGGTATACTGGAATCGGGTTGTCCGTCTGTCTGTCCGTCCGTCCGTCCGTCTGTAGACGCAATGGTTTCCGGGCTCTAAAGCATTATCCTTTCCACCTACCGTCACCATATCATATATATGGACTACCCATGGGATGAAGATGTTCCCTATCGATTTTGGGGTCAAAAGGTCAAAGGTCACGCGCACTGGACATCGAAGTAGCAATATGGTTTCCGGGCTCTAAAGCGTTATCCTTTCCACCTACAGTCACCATATCATACATATGGACTACCCATGGGATGAAAATGTTCCCTATCGATTTTGGGGTCAAAAGGTCAAAGGTCAAGCGCACTGGACAGCGAAGTAGCAATATGGTTTCCGGGCTCTAAAGCGTTATCCTTTCCACCTACAGTCACCATATCATACATATGGACTACCCATGGGATGAAGATGTTCCCTATCGATTTTGGGGTCAAAAGGTCAAAGGTCACACGCACTGGACATCGAAGTAGCAATATGGTTCGGTTTGTCATGCCATTTGTTTTTTACACTCAGAAAAGAGGTAGTTTATACCTATTACCAACACCCTTTGGGAGATTGGGGTAAGCGGGGGGTATTCTTAGTGAGCATTGCTCACAGTACCTCTTGTTTAAGATACTATTCTTCTGGTTAGTTGGTTGTATATTGTTTAACGTCCTGCTTGAGAATATGTCACTCATATGGAGACGTCACCATTGCCAGTTTAGGACTGCAAAATCGGCGTTTAAATCCTTTCAGCAGGGAAGGATGTTTATCGTGCCACACGTGCTGTGACACGGAGCCTCGGTTTTAGCGGTCTCATCCGAAGGACCGCCCCAGTTAGCTGCCTCTTACGACAAGCAGGGGTACTGAGGACCTATTCTAATCCGGATCCCCATGGACGACGATACTTCTGATTACTAGACAATGCTAATTAAATGTGTTCACAAGTAATTAAAACTTCGATGATGACGAGGTTTGTCTTCATTTTCTCTCAAAATGTCCTGGAACAGCATGAGAGCAGCCATTTGTATTTAGTAAGATGAAAGAAAAAACTGTAGAAAAATATCTTAACTTGGATATCCCATTACTTACATTTGATGACGTACAGATATTGTATACATGTATATATTGGGGAAACGGTTCTAACGGAAAAATCGACAGTTTTTCTTTTAAAGGGTTTTTACCACGACTTTTATTTCTTGTAAATTTACATGAAAATGTGGTGTTTTGAATCGTGCTAGTATTATTTTTTCGATATAAAGCGTGCTTTAGTGATTATTTTGTATCGAAAGTGCAAAAAGCAAATATATACATATTCTCGTTAGAGATTTCGCACCATTAGTATTTGTGACGTCAATCGAGGTGAAGCGAGAAAGCATGAAAACATTTAAACAAGTCCACCCCCACCACCACCCCTCCCCCCCCCCACCCCCGATTAAAATAGTAAGAAAATGAAAAAGTCGAAAAATCCTAGTTAATAATCGTCAAAAATGTTGAAATACGGCGGCTTTATTACTTTTTTTTTAAAATGACGGTGCGTGCCGAGTAAGTAATGAGAGGGACGATTATAAGGTAGAGGTTACACTATTGGCCCCATGTCTCCCCCCCTCTCTCTCTCTCTCTCTCCCTCCCTCTTAAACACACACTATACGATTTAAGAAGTCGATAGATCTTTTTTTAAAATCCGCCCCCCCCCTCCCCTTTTTAAAAATAAAATTATAAATTAAATCGATATCGGTAAATCAGCTGTTTCCTTCGACACGCTGTAGGTTAATGCATCAATTTAATTGAAAGCAGGTCTTATCTACCTTCTCCAGTGTAACGGTTAGAAAAGAACTGATTTTAATTAGCCTATGCATGTTACACTCTACATATACAGACCTCTAATGCTTTAAAAATATTATGATTTACAAGGGAACACAGTCAGAATGTTTGCAAACGAAATGTACCATTCAGATATTTTCCAAATCCTTTCTGTGAACGGGATCTCCGTCCGAGTCCGTCATTGTCGATGTAGTATTTGGCTAATATAAATGTTTGCTGTCAGAGGAAATTCCTTTAAGATTTGGCACAGCGGCAGCTTCAAACATGTATGGCTGAATCTTAAATACTAACGGGATGTCATCGATGTCGGAACATTAACTATCCATTCTGTATAATTTATGACTTTCAATAGAATCTATTCACACACACACATACATTTACATCTATAGCTGCTGCAGCACATTGACACGTATGACGTATCACGTGACTAGATAGTGACGATTTGTGAAGCGGAAGCTTTGAATACATGCAGATAAAATGCATGTTTGTATCAATTGTTGGGAGTAATGAAACAATATAACAGCAGAAACGTGCTTTATTATGGTTACTCCTTCTGATTTTAATTACATTGAAAATCGTGGTAAAAACCCTTTAAAGGATTCATTGATGATTAGTTCATTGTTTGGGTTTCTCGATTATTTCATGATTACTGAATACATTTTGATGATTTTTGTTGTCCTATCACAGGGATAGCGTTCAAACAAGGGTACCTTACGCCGTTTCCCGATCCAAATCAGTAGCGGGTGTGATCTACCACTGGCTTCAGTCGTATCACTCTCCTAAACATTGACCCCATCAAGGTGTTTCTTGACCTCTAAGGGGATATTATTCCACTCCTGAAGAAGAGCTTGTGTGAGTTGAGCGGTGTTATATGGGACGTTGACGCGCTTCCTAACCCTCTTGTCCGGCTCGTCCCACAAATGCTCGATTGGGGACAAATCTGGACTGTGTGACCAATCAAGAACTGGGACATTGTTTTGAGTCAGAGAGTCACGACAAACCCTGGCAATATGGGGCCTCGTCTTGTCATGCTGAAACGCAAGATTACGTGGATAGATAAAAGAAATGACGTGTGGTCTCAACAGCTGCTCAAGGCCCGATCCCGATATGTTACTGCTGTGGGATTGCCATGGATAACCACGAAAGGTGTTTTCACGCCTTGAGATATCCCTGCAGCGACTGTCCATACCATAAACCCTTCCCTGAATCTGTCCTTTTCCGTTACGCAAGCATCAGAATATCGCTCACCACGACGTCGATAGACACGTTGTCGTCCATTTGACCTGTGAAGAAGTCAGTTCAGTGAACAAGTGAACAACACGCGTCTCCAATGGTTCAAACGATAGCTGCATGTGCTAGCAACCACTGCATTCAACATTGGTGTAGTCTCTGCGTAAGTGGCGGATCTACATAGGGACGACGTAGTCTTAAATGAAACTCCCACAGGCCTTCAGACGGCCCTATATTTCCTATAAAATCCCTATATATTGACAACCTCCTATAATCCCTATGTCGTAAGAGGCGACTTAATGGGGCGGTCCTTCGGATGAGACCGTAAAAACCGAGGTCCCGTATCACAGCAGGTGTGGCACGATAAAGATTCCCTCCCTGCTCAATGGCCATAAGCGCTGAGCATAGACCTAAATTTTGCAGCCCTTCACTGGCAGTGGTGACGTCTCCATATGAGTGAAATAATCTCGAGAGGGACGTTAAACAATATAACCAAATAAATATTTAGAAGAAGTAAGTAGTCCTTTACCAAAATTGTAAATTTCATGATTCTAGGTTTGGTTCCAGGGTGGAGCCAAAATTATTATAGTAATTATATTGTCTTTATCTTTTGATAGACTTCTTGAAGTTTGTTGATACAGTTTAACAAGAGGCCCATGGGCCATATCGCTCACCTTTGTCACCTTGCCCCATATTTAAAGATTTTCCCTATATATTCGCATGTAAAACGTTGGTCCTATTCTGGCCCCAACCTACCCCTGGGGGCATGATTTTTACAAACTTGTATCTGCACTATGTTAGGAAGCTTTCATGTAAATGTGAACTCCTTGGCTGGTTCTTGAGAAGAAGATTTTTAAAGATTTTTCCAATATATTTGTATGTAAAACTGTGATCCCCGTTTGTGGCCCCATCCTACCCCGAGGGGCATGATTTTGACAAACTTAAATCTGCACTGTCAGGAACCTTTCATGTAAATTTGTACTTTCTTTGTTCAGTGGTTCTTGAAAAGAAGATTTTTAAAGATTGTACCCCCTTTTGCGGCCCCATCCTACTCCCGGGGCCATGATTTTAACAAACCAATATCTACACTATATCAGGAAGCTTTCGTGTAAATTTGTACTTTTCTAGCCCAGTGGTTCTTGAGAAGAAGATTTTTAAAGATTTTCCCTATATATTTGTATATAAAACTTTGATCCCGTATTGTGGTCCCATTCTTAAGCGTGAGAGTCACGATTTTAACAAACTTGAATTTCCACTATGTCAAAAAGCTTTCATGTAAATATCAGCCTTTCTAGTCCAGAGGTTCTTGAGAAGAATATTTTTAAATGACCCCACCCTATTTTTGTGATTATCTCCGCTTTGAAGGGGGCATGATCCTTCCTTAGAGCAAACCTGAATCTCCATCACCCAAGGATGATGTGTACGAAGTTTGGTTGGAATTGGCCAAGTGGTTCTGGAGAAGTCGAAAGTATGAAAAGTTTACAGACGGACAGACGATGGACAATGGGTGATCTGAAAAGCTCACAATGCATAATTAGAATAAGCAGAAAAGGATGTACCAAAATAGAACCACACACGTGTAAGAAAACGGAGCAGGAAGGCCTCTACCAAAATTGTAAATTTCATGATCCCTGGTGTAGAGGTTCTTACTCCAGGGTGAGGCCAAACTTGGTATATATAGAATATATGTGTAAAACATTTAAATAATATCTTCTTTAATGCTATTGATACTAAATTGAAACCAAATAAATATTTAGAAGGAGCAAGTAGTCCTTTAACAAAATTATAAATTTCATTATTCTAGCTATAGGGGTTAAGGGTTTGGCTCCAGGGTGAAGCCGAAATTATTACAATGTTTGTTTTGTCTTTATCACTTGACAAGACTTCTTGAAGTTTGTTGATATGGTATGAAACTAAATGCATAATACACCGGTTTCGAGATACACCCGAGTTATTTCCCATTGGAGAACTCTCATATATAGTGAGGCGCGAAACAATTTGTTTACACGCGGAAGTGGGACTAATATTCATCACTGCGTAAGTGAATGTACTCTGTGAGTTTTTCATACACTGTTAGATCACCCGAATTCGACTGATACACAAACTAAGTAAGTTATAAGTATTTAGAGAGTAATTAGATACATAAAATTCTTATCATATCACGTTATTTCGTTGGTCATAAGTACCATATCAAAGATATTACTTGCAAATATGACATTGTTTTTATGTTTCCACTTTAGTAAAACATTTCTTTCGATATTATTTTATATTTCCTACATTTACATATTAAAAGAGAAGCCGCTTTTAATACATTTCATCGTCTTCCTCGTTGACTGTAGGTCCACTCTGTCCCACTTAGTCATTCAAAGTTACCCTAAATGCACCTCCTACACAGAAGAGTTCGTATCTCGAAACTGGCGTATTAGGATAAGCAGAAAAGGATGTAGCTTAGATATTCAGAAAAGGATTTTTTCTAGATTTTGTAGCCCTTGGGGCTAGTGATACTTTTAACTCAGGTGACTGATAAAAGCCCGTGGGCCTCATATTTCTTAATGAAAGGTGAAGATAACGAACAGTGATCAATCTCATAACTCCTATAGGCAATAGAAAATAGAGAGTTGGGCAAACACGGATACCTGGATATACCAGAGGTGGGATCAGGTGCGTAGGAGGAGTAAGCATCCCCTGTCAATCGGTCATACCCGCTGTGAGCCCTGTATCTTGATCAGGTAAACGGAATTATCCGTAGTCAAAATTAGTGTGCCAAGAACGGTCTAACAATCTTTGGGAAGCAAGTCAGACAGCATTTTACCCAATTATAGGTTGTATTGGCAAACTAGATTGTTTTAACGACCATATAATTTGCGAAATGCTGACTTTAAAGGAGACTGGAAACCCATGCACCATCAACTTGTTTGTCAATAGCCTGCCTCGATTTAAAAACTGATCATACGCAAAACAAGCTCTTGCGTATCGAATCAGTTGAGAATTATGAACACCCACAGGGGCTAAGTATCATAGAGTTCGGGCTCAAAACGGTCTTAGCCCTTGTGTGAACACCATATGCAGGTAATAATGGAATATAATTGCTACATAAATATGGGAAGTTGACGATGGGGAAGCTCAAATCATCCCCTTTAACATAAAGTTGAGTTATTAGTTTGCCGTTAATATCTACTTTCAATAAGATACCTAAGTACTAAGGTGGGCGACTTTTTTTTAAAGATAGGGCATTATAAGAAAACTTCAGGAATTTAAAGGGCAATAGGACTTTTTCCCTAAGATGAAAGGTAAAGATAACGAACAGTGATCAATCTCATAACTTGTATAAGTGATACAAAATAGAGAGTTGGGCAAATACGGACTCCTGGATATTACAGGGTTGGGATCAGGTGCCTATAAGGAGTAAGCATCCCCAGTCGACGGGTCACACCCGCCGTGAACCCTATATCTTGATCAGGTAACCAGAGTTATACGTAGTCAAAATCAGTGTGTCGTAAATCGATATGAAACAAGACAGTCAGCATTTGACCCAATGATAGGTTGTATTGCCAAACTAGATTGTTATAACCACCATATAATTTGCAAAAATGCTAACTTTAAATGAGACCGTGGAAACCCTTGCACCATCAACTTGTTTGTCAGTAGCCTGCCTCGATTTAAAAACTGATCATATGCAAAACTAGCTCTTGCGTTTCAAATCAGTTGAGAGATATAAACACCATATGCAGGTGATAATGGAATATTGCAGCATAAATATTGAAAGATGATGATGGAGAAGCTGAAATCGTCCCGTTTAACGACTCTGTGGTGTCTTATTTCGAGTTCACAGGGATATATCGAATCGGCATATGAATGAAAATTATGCTTAACAGATAGTACGTCGTCGATATATGATATATGTACTTGTTATGAAAGGTCTTAACTACAATGTCATCAGAAGTACACTGTACTCTTTTTGTATTAGTATTTTAAATTGTTACCTGAAGGGCGGAACTACACGGTGAAAGCGCTAAATGTAATTAATTTATCACTGTTCGTTATCTTCACCTTTCATGTGGATCATATGTACTTATTCATCGTTGGATATATATATAAGCACTGAAAAGGCCACAACACTGTTGATTATTTAAAACTTAAACGCAACCCGCGTCTTTATTAAGAAGAAATATATTATATATTACATAAACAAATATCACACACCACGAAAAAATGACAAGTATCAATGATATATATATATATATATATGACAACTTTGATATATGAATTGTACTTTAATATGAGATTCGCAATTTGATTGAAATAAGTCCCATGGGTAAAACGATCTACAGTTAAAAAAGGAGTTCAACAAAACGCAAAAGACCTATATAATTATGCAAATTCCTATAGTAAATTAACTTTCGACAAGAAATTAAACTTTCTGATGGGGAAATAAATTCCTGTTTAAGTAAAATTCCGCCAGATTTCAAGATGGTTGTATAAGATATCTATAGAATTTTATAAAATACTAAAGAAAATCTACTTTTTAGAAAATTTAATGTTCCCTTGGAATTTTTCATGAAAGGCGAATAGTCGTGTGTGATGAAGGTGTTTTTGAGGTCTAGAAATTGATTTAGCACGTGACACCAATTTTTCTAAACTCTGCAATGATTACATTTTCTTTATATGAATTTGCTCTATACCGTTATACAGTTTTGAAAATAAGGTTCATTGTTATTGTATTTTGACTAAACATCAACAAACAAAAGCAAAGAAAAAATAACTACTACATTGTATAGGAAATAGTTTAAAATCTATATTAAAAACAATGATACTTTGAACTGCCGCGGTAAAAACATTCATACCCTGATTTATCAGAGGTTAAACTTTTGATTTACTATGGAAAGATTTAATAAGTATGTTGACTTGTCTGAGTAAACCACCGATTATATCTTGAATATTTTCAGACAT
This sequence comes from Ostrea edulis, assembly GCF_947568905.1. Taxonomy (NCBI): domain Eukaryota; kingdom Metazoa; phylum Mollusca; class Bivalvia; order Ostreida; family Ostreidae; genus Ostrea; species Ostrea edulis. Next base: position 60,558,913 of record NC_079164.1, read on the forward strand.
TCTTTTTTATATAGACTAGCAGAATATATATTTTAACAGAAGTAACATTTTTAAAAAAAAAAAAAATGATTTACTTATCAAAACTTTGAACTGATAAAACTTTGATGATGTTGTTTAATTATACATGTAGTAAGATATGGTGAACTGAAGTTTAGTGTAGAATTGTTATGGAATGCATTAAGTAGTATTATTTATAAACATATTCCTATACATCAATTTTATGAGTATTCCCATACATCAGTTTTAAGAGTGAAATCTTTTGTTTTACTGAAACTAAGTCTTTAGGACAATTTGAACTGGAATTTAAAAAACAAAATAAATGTTTGTGTATTTCTTCTAAAATTCCTTCCGCGGCTATGTATATTCCGTTTCAAAACATATGAATATGTTATCCAATTTTACTGATCAAAAAATATGTTTATTCTACATGTGTATCAAAATAGAATTTAGATGACATTTTTAAAAATGTTTGACAGGTATCGTGTTAAGAAAGTTACGACAGACCTTACCTTTGTAAACTCGCCAAAATTTGTACTTGTAAGAGACACAACGACATGCCTGCAGGTCTAGGGCTTTGGTTAAGAAAATTTTCAAAAGAAAAAAAAAACATGGTTGAATGGAAAATAACTCTGCTGGATGGACCTAATCTCACACGACATATGGTTATATCTCATTACTAAAAAAGGTTCTGCAATTTTTAGAAACAATGTGTTAATTCTGTTTTATAGTCAATCATTTCATTTGCCATTTCCTTAACATATTTTATATAAAGTTTGTTCTATTAAAGAAAACCAGAAACCTTAACCCAAGATTTCTATTATACCGGTATATACATGTATCATAAGTACCGGTATGTACATGTATCATAAGTACCGGTATGTACATGTATCATATGTACCGGTATGTACATGTATCATAAGTACCGGTATGTACATGTATCATAAGTACCGGTATGTATATGTATGATATGTACCGGTATTTACATGTATGATATGTACCGGTATGTACATGTATCATATGTACCGGTATGTATATGTATCATATGTACCGGCATGTACATGTATCATGCAAATTATGAATAAACTGATCTTTACTATTACCTAACATCAATAACATATATATATATATATATATACATTGTATATATATATATATATATATATAGGTAAAAAATAAAAAAGATACACGAAGACGTTTAGTGAAGCTTTAGCGCTTTCATTTCAAATCAGCTTCTGGAGATTTGAAATGAAAGCGCTAAAGCTTTACTGAACGTCTTCGTGCATCTTTTTTTATTTTTTACCTATACTTTTACCGATCATTGCGAAAAGTAATTATATATATATATATATATATATATATATATATATATATATCTCCAAAGAAGCTCGTTATTTACTAGAACTTTCTATCAATTAAAACGATATAACATTCACCATATACAGTTATATAAAATTTGGTATATGAAATTATCATTATTTTGAAAATTATCAAATAACTTAAACATTTTTTTAATAGTTAAGATACCATTTAAATGAAATTATTTTATATTCCGTGCGTACAATAATGCATTTTTCAATTCCTTATCACTTTTAAAAATAATGAAATAATCCACTTTTTTTTTTTACAATATCAATAAAGAGTTATACATCTGTATAGAATACTTACATTGTAAGTTTTATGTTGACTACTTGCATATGTATTTCTAATGTGTTAAACTACATTTCATGTGTTGATTCCATGTCAAAGAAATTAACTCTTTAGATAAACTTTGAATGAGTTTAGGATTTCCTAAATTATTACATTATGTAAATGTTAATGAATATGTATTTGATATTGATCTCTAATATTAATATTCCAGTAAACACATGTTAACTTTTATGAGCAGGTGGTACTGAAGTCTTGCCAGAACATTGTATTGTAAGTAAAACGTTTGAATGTACATAATTTATGGTCAAATGTTCGATTTTCGGATTGTGAAGGGTACAATAGACAATGGGTTACAAGGACTATTATTCGTTAGTACGAGTTCGTGACTTATTGACACTAGGGCTGGTCACATGAACGATTCTTAGAAAGGGACTGGGTACCAGACAAAGGATGTGACAGGGACAGATGACGAATTGCAGATTTCGGTTCGAATCCACAACTCTATTACTTTCATCACTAAGACCAGAACTGACACGAAGTCCTTCATATTTTTATATATTTCAGATCTCCAAAACATGACGTGCATCGCGACTTTTTATGCTCAAACAAGAGTGTGAAGAGGATAAACCATATGCAATGAAACGGAATTCTGATCTCAAATTAACTTGAGATTTCCTCCAAGAAAATTGAAAGTGAATCGTTGCCAAATTGCCGGCAGCAGACGGCAATGGTTTCGATGGTGAGCGACGACAGACGAGAGGGCTGAATAAATATTTACCTAATTCCCACGTATCCGCCGTTTTCTGCACCGTCCCTCGCCCTCCACAGCCACAGGCCTGACGTTCCTGGCAGCCACCAGAAGTCATTCATCCTCCGTGGCTGGGTGTCAGGACCTCTCTCTCTTTGTTCTACATGGAAGAAAATATCACAGGCGAAAATTGACGGATGAAGTTTAAGACCACTTTAGAAATCTCGTTAAAATGTAGTTAAAATATCTCATTATATGATATGCGAGAAAATATTCCTAATTACAATCTATCATAATCGCAAGAAAGACTTGTTTCTATATTGTGATACCAAGCAAAGCAGGTTTTGTTATACATGACTTTCTTCTCCTATATTGTTACATGAAGCTTTTTGTGAGACATATTTTACTAAATCATTTCTCACCTTGAGTGTTGGTTTTTTTGAGTCATAATTCTTAATATGTTCATCTTTCTTGTTTCCTGAATTGAAAAAAAAACCAACATAGAAATTCCTGTGTGTAAGGATTTTCCAAAAAAAATATTTTATCAAATTGAAAGTAACATTCAATTAAAAGAGCATTGCGTTTGTTACAGGATTATCGCGTGATGTGAAAGTTTGACGCCGGTGGCACACTCAGATCCAATAATTGTCGTAAACAAGTAAGAGTCAATCAAACAACGAGAAGATTGTGAGAAAACCAAGCAGCAGAATAAATATATATCATTCATAGTAAGTAATTAGAGTGAGAGCTAATTATTCTTAAAGATTGTTAACTATATATACATGTATATATACATATGTATTATCATATATAGAAATTAAAAAATAAAATACAAACACTAGCAAAACACATCGCCGGCGGATTTGAAATGAAAGCGCTAATAACACACCAGTAGTATCTGTGCTTTCTTTTTAATAGAGGGGGGGGGGTGTCTATGATGAACTTTATATATCCATGCGTTTATAAATATTGCGAAAACCTCTTAAAAAGAAAGTTGGAGAATTTGTTTTTATTCCATTTATATAATCAATTTGAAGATTGTAACTTTTCCGTCATGAAGATCGCACCATAATTTGTTTCAGTAAATAATATACCTGTTAAATCATACATGTGTGGAGGTCCCGGTACAGATTGTTTTCTTCACTTTATTAGGGATTAAAAGATTGACACACTTGTATGATTATCTATATTTTCTATTATACCGGTATTGCTTAAAGGCAGAACTATTTACGCTAACGGATGTATTGTGTGTATAAAAGCTGTACTGTACAAACTGTACATGTACGTATTGTGTGTACATGTGTGCTATACTGTACAAATTGTACATGTATGTATTGTGTGTATATATAAGCTATACTGCACAAATTGTACATGTATGTATTGTGTGTATATATTAGCTGTACTGTACAAATTGTACATGTATGTATTGTGTGTGTGTGTGTATATATAAGCTGTACTGTACAAATTGTACATGTATGTATTGTGTGTATATATTAGCTGTACTGTACAAATTGTACATGTATGTATTGTGTGTATATATTAGCTGTACTGTACAAATTGTACATGCATGCATTGTATGTACATATAAGATGTACTGTACAAATTGTACATGTATGTATTGTGTGTATATATTAGCTGTACTGTACAAATTGTACATGTATGTATTGTGTGTATATATAAGCTATACTGTACAAATTGTACATGCATGCATTGTATGTACATATAAGATGTACTGTACAAATTGTACATGTATGTATTGTGTGTATATATAAGATGTACTGTACAAATTGTACGTGTATGTATTGTGTGTGTATATATAAGCTGTACTGTACAAATTGTACATGTATGTATTGTGTGTGTATATAAGCTGTACTGTACAAATTGTACATGTATGTATTGTGTGTATATGTGTGCTATACTGTATCTGATATAATCAAGTATTAAAAAATAAAGTACTGGGTTAAAGAATTCTGATCAATTTTACCTAAAAGTATACATGTACATACATGTGCTTGTATAAGTATAGTTTTGTGTTTGGCATGGCTTTACCGTACTTTCATGATCTTCGATCAATTTTGTTGGCTGTTGTTTTGCTTTTCAAAAACTTAATGTACATACATTAATTCATTTTATGAATCGTATTGCATTAGAATTGCTCTAGAGTTGTTTGAATAACTGAAAATATTTGTGGGTATCTGATAAAGCGGTGCTCTGTTTGACACCAACGCCAAGAAAAACACAAGGTTGGAATTGAATGGTCATTTATTACTAAATAAATGACGAATCAAGTAAAAACATCAACTACTATGTAAAACAGATACATGTAAGTATCTAACAATAAATACAAAAAAACGGATAAGAAAAAGTATCATGGAATCTAAAAGTTAGAATATTATGCAAAAGTTACATAAGTTCAAAATAAACATACGGTGTCAAAGATGGGAAAGAACAAAAAGTGTCCTTTATTTGTCATTCGATATATTTGACGAATGAAATGATAATACAATGTAATATTATAATCAATACTTGTTTAAATGAAATTTCAGCACAGGGTGTTTGGGTTATAGGGGAAAAGTCTCTGTAAAACTTGATGCTCTATGTTCACTGTCATAATATGTCATTCACCGCAGTATAGTATATACAGCAGAAAATGTGTAGCATCGTTTCTTCAAAGCGATCGCAATTTTCAAAGCGATAAGATAAAATTAGTATTATCATATAAAATCAAACTGTACACGAACACTTTACATAGAACAGAACAGAATATTTATTTTTAATTAAGGATCCAAAACGAACAAATGGTTGATTACAATAATCAAGAAAAGACAAACCCAAAGGATTAAATAACAATAGATAAAAATACACATTAATAACACATCCTACTTTGATAATTTTATCATTTCAATAACAAATGTGCATGTATAACGCTGTTTATGATAAGTTTAGAATTTCTCTATATTTGTTTGTTCGCTAACTTGAATCGAATAAGCACAAAATCATAAAGTGGATTGAAAGGTCGTTTATTAAATATTAAATGACGAACAACATGAAAACACAAAGTAAAAATAGTTACAAAAACATGAAGAACTCTGGAAATATTATGACATAGTTTGGCAAAATATGCCTGACTAGAAAATGTCCAGAGTCATCGTTCTACAACTGTTGAATACATAAACTAAAAACAGTACACAATGTGGTGATTTCTTTGTCTTCAGAATTAAGTAGCTAGCGCAGATTTCATACCTTGTGTAAAACTGAATTATTATTTTTTTTTTAGATATTTGTTATTAATAAATTGAAGCATTTATCATGTTTTTTACATGTTACCAAAAATGAATTTCATCTTCTACAGTCTTAGATTTACACACATAGTTGTTCCATTCTATGGATGTTAGTAAATCTACCTACTTCAATTTTTAACCTGTGATAAAAAAAATCTTGATTTACATACAAATCTATAAGAATTGTTTCGTCGCGAAAAGAGAACAAATATTTCTCACTGTTATTCTAATGAGTAGGAAGAAAAGAAATTCCAGGGCCTCGAAAAATAAAGCCATGTACGTGGTGAATCTAGATATGAATTTGGAGTGCGCAGGTTTTAAAGACAGGTTTGTGAATTGTTTAAACAAACAAAAACCCAAAGAACCCCCCCCCCCCAAAAAAAAACACCACCAAATAAAAGCAACAAAGACTTTATCGTACAACTGTACTGTCTTCAGATATACCAGCGGGAAAATGAAGAAAGAAAGACATCAGCCAAACTATTAACTTTGTTTGAAGTAACATTGGGTTTGGCTCTTAACGTACTGGTCATTACGAGGAGCATGATCGTTCACAGGAGCCCAGAGCCACGACGAGACATTCCCTAGAACCATCAAACCCGAGAAATAGTATCGCCAGCAAATCGGTATTATATTTGCCAAGATGTATAAATTCGCGAGAAAAACCTGGTGAAGATTTTTTTAAATGTTATTCTTTATTTGCGGGTGGTCGAATCGCGATGTACGTCTATCTGCACCGGAAAAGCGTGAAAACTTTCCCAGTAGAATAAAAATTTTGCCAATTTGATATGTGCTGGGCTGAGCTGTGTCAATAGATGTATTGATTCTGTGTGTTACAACTAAATGTCAAACGTTCTTCGTAATGATTCCAAGAAGATCGAATTTATATTGTACAGTTACTTAAAAAAAATCCCCGCACCTGTACAGGTGTACTAGGTATAAACTTCATAACTGAATACTTTAAATTCAAATGACAGAAGAAGAAAAATCTTCTCAGAAACTTTTACATTTTTGATATTTCAATATTTTAAAGTCTTTGATTTTAAGTATCTAAACAGAAATGAAATGTTTTACCTCATACAATGGTGAGAAGCACTTGTCTGTCATTGTTACAATGAGATTAGGGGGATCGTTTGACATTTTAAACATACATCGGAGTGTTTTCATACTGTTTGTTGACGATTTCTTTAAATATTTGCCTTAGACTCGCGCCTTTATCAAAATATTATAAAGTTCCTTAAATAAGCAACTGCCTAATAGCATACACAGCAGCAGCAGAATGTATTGAAAAAATACATCAGTTTGTGTAAATGCGCATAAATACATGTATACTTTTTCGGAGTTGTTTTTTCTTTCTTTTTTTGACGAATGTTATCATAATGACGCAATCAATGAATGTGATTAGTATTTATTTTTTTAACGATTGACTCAATATTGTTTTAATTAATTAACAAGAATTTGCGTTACTGGAAAGAACTTCAAAAAGATACAACATTTAAAATTAAGGAGGGCCCATTGCTCTTGGTAAATATTCAATGGTTCTGATGAAATTGTGATTTGAGATCAAAGAATTTTGTAAGAGACCCGTTGACATCTTCAAATGTGCATTTCTCAATTGCACTGATCTGCAAGTTGAATCACTTACTTTTCAAAAACAAAGTCATATGTTTTTGTAAAACCAAGACCTAGAATACGTAGGATTTTTTACTGTGCAAAATACACTAAACTGTTATCAAAGTTTGATGTCATACATAATATATACTGATATTTTTTAAAAATTCGAAACTAGATAAAAAACTTCATTTATGAATGGTTCCGTCGTTGAAATAGGATTCATAACTTTAAAGAATATTGATAAGCAATCCCCCTCCATGTTCTATCCATTCAGTACAGGTGTGTTTATACACTGCCAGACTCTCGGAGGCAAGGCCATGACGGTCAAACAGAAAACTTCAGAATAATGACATTTTCTGCGAAGGCTGATCGTTTATTTACTTTCAGTCATTTTATCGTGCGTAATTAGTACGATATGTTCACCAAACAAGAAAAATTGGAATATAATAGCATCCATTAGAAGAAATTAATTAGCTTCAAATGCAGTGATCCGAACTGGAGATCAGCTATTAACAATCAAAGAATTTCTGAAGAGTTTGATCTGTTATAAATTTGGAGATACCGAAACTCGACCAAATTGTGAAAATGCCTGCTATCCGACATACAGGTGGACTGTATTATGTCTTCAGTCGCGGATGGTGTTCCTGCACCGAAGCCAATTTTTCTTCTTCTAGTACCAAACGAGGTCGCAGATTTAGTTTGTCTTTTACAGAGCGACGATAGAGAAATAAGGAAACGCCGCATCCCACCTAACACTGTTGATATATATCTTTCAATAATTTGTTATGCCAAGGTTGCACTACCAAATCCAAGTAAATGTATAAACCATAAATTAAATGCGCGTTTAATTAAGTAGTTTCAATGTAAAAACAAAAACAAAAATAAAACCATAAAAACAACAAAACGTCCAATGAAAAGCGTCTACAGTGATGTCCACAAAAAGACTAATCAGAATCTATCTATCGTCAAACTTTTTTTTTTCATTTGAAAATTCGTCCTGCCTGCTAAATTATAGTAATTTCAGAAATAAAAAAAATTAAAAAGACAAATTTATGATATTTTTTGAAAGATCGAACGTTAAGAGTGTTTCAAATTGTGTATTTTATTTCATGATGGTACACATTTGTAGTAATGATAAAATTAATAAATTGATAAAGATTATTTTTGTAACATGTATGTTACTACGACCTACAGTATTTTCCTCCGACTTTACACTGGCTATCCCTTCGATGAAAATTTAAGCTTCTGACATGTCCTTCCAAGCTGTCGTGGTATCCAATCTTTGCGGAGTCTGATTGTCCAATTTTGAACATCTTTGCACGTCTTTCTTTAACCCAATTAATCAATGTATTATATCTTGCAATACAAAGTAGAGAATTGAAAAAAGATATTATAATACAGATATTAATATATATATATATATATTACGCACTGGTTTGACAATCTTGCTAGGCGGTGGGTGCCGTACGTCGCTGGTTCGACCCCGGGCTGGGGCGAAAATTTCCAATACCTAGTTGTCATTATTTATTGCTTTATATATATATATATATGTGTGTGTGTGTGTGTGTGTGTGTGTGTGTGTGTGTGTGTGTGTGTGTGTGTGTGTGTGTGAGAAATCTTATAAATTAACATAATCTGATTAATGGTTTTCTATTATACATGTACAGTTTCTGTTTCTATGGGTAACCTAGTTCTAAATTTACAAAAATAGATACTGTATAGAGGGAAAATAAATAACGGTGGAAATTTCGCTATATTTACGGTCTAGACAAATCCGCGAATTTAAGAAACCGTGAATATTTTTATTTCTATCATTTTTTAATACACAACTTGTTTTAAGGGGGCTTATAGTGATTCGAATCTGCGAATTTAAGAACCCGCGAATGTGTCTAAAATGAAAAAAAAAACCGCGAAAATTACAACCCGTGAAATTATTCCCAACCCCTATACAGTAAATGGTTTTTTTCAGATATGAGTAAGTCTTATCTATCAAATGATAAAGGAATACAAACACAGGGACCAAAGTAATTATAACCGATCACAAACGCATTTAACAGGTTCAAAAGAAAACATTCAGTTTCATGCAAAATACTTGCATATCTTAAACATGTGTAATAGTGATACAATGTATTTGTGTTCCATAACGAGAAAATCCTCTAGGTACAACTCACTTTGTTTCTCTTTACAGATGAATCTTTGTACCATAGTTTTTATCAGTTTACGGTAAAGAACGGAACCGGAACCAACCTATGAGACATTTGCACAGACAATTGCTGATCAACAAGAAAATACAGTATGGAGAAAGAGAGAGAGGGGGGAATTTAAACGTAGAATATATATACAATATATTTATTAACCTCTAACAACAATACCCAGAGAAATAGTTGTACAGATTAACATTATTTGCTGTGAACACTTTTTGAATGTACACTTTGTTTTGTTAAGTAATGGTTCGTGTTGGTGAACTTTTGGTGACTTTTATATAATGCAAATTATTCCGTTAACTAGTCTTTAATAATACAAAAAAAATTATTTAAAACTAGCTTTATTTAGTCTTTGACAAATACGGGCCGTAAAATCTTTGAAAAATCCTCGATATATTATGAATGTCTTGGGAAAATATTTATTTTGAGTTATATTCTTCGAAAGATGAAGATACATAAAAACTGTTTCAAACCTCCTTATGTTTATAATACATGTAAACTTGTACATAAAACAAGTTTTGAATAACAAGTATCCATACCTTTCTAAGTGTAGTATATTTCATGTACATTACATTACAATTTTCGAATGGTAGAAAAACTGAGCACATCAATTGCAAATGACGGTTTTCTATAAATTGCCTCCTTTTCACAATAACTCCGCCACCGGACTATGTACATCCCTGTCTTTGTTACTCTTTGTGATTTACAATATGTGTATCTCCTCTTTTTCTTGGTCCCTGACCGGTGAAACCGAAGGGGACTATGCGTTTTCTCTTCGTCTGTCTGTCCTTCTGTTTGTCTGTCTGTCAGTCAGTCAATCCGACTTGGTTTTGCGCACGTTTTTCATCATTCTGTGAGGTTGGAAGGTGAAATTTAATACGTGGTTTACTATGCTATAAAAGTTTCGTCACAGTTGAGTGATTTTTACGAGATAGGCCTATGGGACTTTGTGCTGAAGATAGTTTTCCGGATTTTTTTCTCATTATGCTAACTTGGGAATCTGAAATTTAACATGGGGTTACCTAATGAAGTTTCACTTTTGATACGGTCCAGACTCCTAACAACTTTTACAAAAATTGTTAGGCTTAGTTTCATGGTTGAATGAACTTCTTCAAGTTTGGTTTTTCGAACTTTTTTCGACCATCTTCGCAAGCCAAGTGACCGAAAGAAAGTGAATCGGACACTTGGCTTGCGCAGATGTTTTTCATCATGCTTTCATTGCAATTTGGTAAGTGATTTACTAATATATGTTTGCAGATCTGGGGCCAGTTTCACAAAACTATCTTACGACTAAGATCTGTCTTAAGACCAAAATTTGTCATAAGATCCATTATAACTGTTTCACAAAACTGTCATATCTTAAGATTGTTAGAAATCTTAAGACGGGACGTGCATGTTTCAGGGACAGAAACAATCTATTAGACACTATATGGAGGATGTGGACATCATTGATAAGCTTCGTCTACCGCGACATGTAATCTTTATGATGAACTCAAGATTCGTTTTGAGTATCCCACAGCTAACGTTTTCCTACTTATGCTGTTTAGGCATGTCCACTTCTTCATTTTTCCCCGACCGGACATAATCACTGATAATCTGTTGTATTTACAGCATTTACTCTAGAAGTGACATCTCCCCAAGTTTCCTTCATAGCATTGGAACTGTAGTTTTGTTTTAAAAACAAATATCTTTTCTTTTCTCCACCTCGTCAAACAATATTGATATTTCAGCAGCTGAAAAGTTTGGACATCATTTCATAGACATTTTAAATCTTTTGACACCGATTTTTCTGATCGCATGCACACGGACTTCGTAGTCGCTGTGTGGTCATAAATAAACGTATTCAAATACCATTCATTTATTGTTTGTAGACACAAAATCAGTGTTGGGTAAATCTATTTGTTCACGTTTTTATCTTTTGTTCGTTTTCATACAATTTCATTTCATTCAGTTATTGGATTTTTCACATAGGAAAGTTTTTGCGCCCAGTATACATGTATAATCGAGCACGCGTACGCATTTTGTGAGATTAATGCTTAGGTATTACCTGTGTCTTTGGTTTTTCTTACCCACCTACACCCTCGTTTACGGAAGAACTTTTTGTATTCAGTATAGTACATGTATTTTGTTTAATAAAACAAGTGCAGCGTTGCTAACTCGTAAAAAATATACTATTTGCATTTCTGATATTGGAGATGAGATGCATTATATTCTTATTGGCACTGCTTTAAATTATATTAGGCGACATTGTGTAACAGAAATATTTCATACTAGACCTAATGTTATAAATTTCATAATCTATTTGCAACAAAAAAATGAAAATGAAAAATTATTTTTAAAATTGTGTAAATACATACAATTAATCACCGAGAGAGTACACCCTTCAGATTAAATGTATATATTCTATTATTATAATTATTTATTATCGAGACTGTGATATATATTTATATGAATTACTTGTGCATGCGTGAATATTGATTTTGAATGATTGTTCAATATGTTCTCTCTGTTGTGTTAACAGCGAATAAGAAAAATAAAACTTGAAACAAAAGCATGAATCATATTGTCTTTTTTCTTTATTTTTCAAATCAGTTTCAACTTCCTATTCATATTATTATATACTTTAATCTTTCATATAGCATTTAAACTCACCCATGCAGTTAAAAGATGATAAAAGAAACACGGTATTTCACAATGTACCGAGTATAACAACGTCCTAAGTCCTGACTTCTTGAAGTTAAGATAGTTTTGTGAAACGGTTTTATCGTATCTTATGATCATCGAGGTTATGATATAATGTACGAGCAGGACTCGAACCCACGACCTACCCGTCAGCGCTCTACCACTGAACCACCGTCACAATCATTTAAAAAATTCATTGGTTCAGGTCTGGTATATTAGTCTCATATATTTCTGCTAGCTTATGAATATGCTAAGTAATAACAATTTAGACGGTATAAATACTCATTTTAATCATATCTAAATTTTTGATGTGAATTATTCAGACTATATTATTTTCACAGAATTTCTATACAGTAGTTCCCCGTGAATGATATTTTCAATCGAGTTATCATTCTGAATCTATTATTTTCTAAAGTTTGACAAAAGATTGTAGAACTCTATGCTAAAAATACATTTATCGCTGTAAAGATTCAAAACTAAAACTGTACATTATAGATAAATACAAGCAATATACGTTACTCATTACACAATCAAATAATAGGTCCTAACTGACTAAAACTGTACATTATAGATAAATACAAGCAATATACGTTACTCATTACACAATCAAATAATAGGTCCTAACTGAAAACTAAAACTGTACATTATAGATAAATACAAGCAATATACGTTACTCATTACACAATCAAATAATAGGTCCTAACTGAAAACTAAAACTGTACATTATAGATAAATACAAGCAATATACGTTACTCATTACACAATCAAATAATAGGTCCTAACTGACTAAAACTGTACATTATAGATAAATACAAGCAATATACGTTACTCATTACACAATCAAATAATAGGTCCTAACTGAAAACTAAAACTGTACATTATAGATAAATACAAGCAATATACGTTACTCATTACACAATCAAATAATAGGTCCTAACTGACTAAAACTGTACATTATAGATAAATACAAGCAATATACGTTACTCATTACACAATCAAATAATAGGTCCTAACTGACTAAAACTGTACATTATAGATAAATACAAGCAATATACGTTACTCATTACACAATCAAATAATAGGTCCTAACTGACTAAAACTGTACATTATAGATAAATACAAGCAATATACGTTACTCATTACACAATCAAATAATAGGTCCTAACTGAAAACTAAAACTGTACATTATAGATAAATACAAGCAATATACGTTACTCATTACACAATCAAATAATAGGTCCTAACTGACTAAAACTGTACATTATAGATAAATACAAGCAATATACGTTACTCATTACACAATCAAATAATAGGTCCTAACTGAAAACTAAAACTGTACATTATAGATAAATACAAGCAATATACGTTACTCATTACACAATCAAATAATAGGTCCTAACTGACTAAAACTGTACATTATAGATAAATACAAGCAATATACGTTACTCATTACACAATCAAATAATAGGTCCTAACTGACTAAAACTGTACATTATAGATAAATACAAGCAATATACGTTACTCATTACACAATCAAATAATAGGTCCTAACTGACTAAAACTGTACATTATAGATAAATACAAGCAATATACGTTACTCATTACACAATCAAATAATAGGTCCTAACTGAAAACTAAAACTGTACATTATAGATAAATACAAGCAATATACGTTACTCATTACACAATCAAACAATAGGTCCTAACTGACTAAAACTGTACATTATAGATAAATACAAGCAATATACGTTACTCATTACACAATCAAATAATAGGTCCTAACTGAAAACTAAAACTGTACATTATAGATAAATACAAGCAATATACGTTACTCATTACACAATCAAATAATAGGTCCTAACTGACTAAAACTGTACATTATAGATAAATACAAGCAATATACGTTACTCATTACACAATCAAATAATAGGTCCTAACTGACTAAAACTGTACATTATAGATAAATACAAGCAATATACGTTACTCATTACACAATCAAATAATAGGTCCTAACTGAAAACTAAAACTGTACATTATAGATAAATACAAGCAATATACGTTACTCATTACACAATCAAATAATAGGTCCTAACTGAAATATAATAAATTCGTAATTTTAAAAAAAATTGAATTATAGAGCCGACACTCTTAAGCTAGATGTTCACTTAATCAAGCGTGTTTTACTCTAAAGAAATAGATTGTTTTCTTTTATAGCGGTGACTATTTTTTCTAACCGAGTTTTGTATACCGTGGATAATTAGAAATTTTGGTGAATAATAAATCCACGAAACTGCACCTTCCCCATATCTACCACCTACGTAGCTCTAAGCGTTATCATTCAGCAAGCTCATGAAAAACATATCAAATCTTTATTAGGAACTATAAATGTCCACTAGAAAAGTCATTATGCAACGCGCTTCTTTTGTATCTTCTTACTTATGTCGGCTCTATTACACATATATTGAACAATTAAATCACCAAAGCCTTGGCAAACTTCGTGTGCGGTTTCAGATTTTGCCTGCATCCTCTTGGTTTCAGCGAGACATCCGATAAAAAGTTGCATTTAAAGTTAGGTTTGCAGAGATTCTCACGACAAACATTTTTTTGATAACTTGAGTTGTATCTGCATAATTCGTATTTCCGTTGGATGTGTCGAAGTGCTTGGCTAATTTATGAAGAAAAAATGGTGGAGATGGAGAACAGCAGGTTTTGATGTCAATGACGTCACACAATAGATGACGAGAGATAACGAGATTCTCGCAGTGAGTACAGAGAGTCATGGGAGCATTATATCTGTTCTCAATCGGATTATCGAGAAAAGATGACAAGATCTGAACCTGCCAAACTGTTTGATTACTCGGTACTAGTACAGCCATGTTTGGGGATGCCATTAAAATGTTATTTCAGAATTATTGTTGATTTGCCAGATAGAAATTAGTATATCTTGGCCCTAGAATAAAATTTCACTCATAATTCACCATACTATTGAATATTCGTGTTAACAAAATTAATTACATATGTATTAATTAAGTTGCATGAAAAGTTCCATTACTTCAGTATCATCCTACATACACAATAATAAATAAATAGATAAATGAAATTCAGATTAGGGGATAAATGAATAGTTGTGTTTTTATTCATTTTTTCTTTATTTCTTTATCATCATAATTTTTATTATTTTTATTTTTTTCTTGGTTATTTTTTCATTTTTGAAAATTGCATGATCTCTGAGTTTTACTCCCCAAAGACATTTATGTCAAGAGCTTTTAATTGACATTCTGAAATATAAAATTCGCAACATATCTCTGCACACTCGACCCACGGAAGTGATGACGTCGTTAGGAGAAATTAATGTCTACATTCGTTTACCAGGCCTGTCAATTTCCTCTTCGTGAAAAATGATAGATATAATATGTGCAACTTTACATGTGGCGAAAGGATTGGGTAAATTATATTTAGAAATTTTCCAGAAGTTTTCAGTGGAATGCGAGTCGTTAGTATGATTAGTTGTGATATTTTTAGTTTATTATAATTATTGTAATAATAATTATTATTTACAAAGTAATTCATAATTCTGTCCAGTTTAAATAAATTCATACTGTGTAGGTGTTTCAACTTCGTACAAAATAATAAAACATTTCAAAGACTCTCTTTTTCTAATTTCTGTGATATTAGAAATAGACGTCACCTTTTTTAAAAATAAAATACTCTGGTACTTTTTAAAAAGAAAAATGAATTATTTATTTTGGCAATATTTTTCATTTACAAACCATTAGAATTGGTCTTTGTTGGGTTTTTTTTCTCTCTGTATGTTTTGTATATTATCGATGCAAAAATTTTTAACATATGAAATTCATAATTTTACAAATTAAATATCTGTTTATAAAACATAAACTGTTTATAATTTAATCATTTTAGAAATGTTTTATTTTTGATGAATTAATTTGCTGATTTCCCGTTCTCTTGCTTTGTGTGGTTATGCTAGATATCAGTTTACATTTTGTGGATACCGATAAATCGACATGAACGAGCACCGCCTACTTTCTGAAAATACACCAATCAGAACAAAGAATGCATCAGAAGCGAGTAGCATCAATTTGATGTGATAATTCTCGGCAAATTATGCAGAAAATGGAGATTTGGATGTACTATTTAATCAAACATGATCGCAAGTTTATGACATTATCATCCAAAGAGAAAAGAAATCTACCAAATTGACGATTTGAAATCAAGTACTAAGAATTTAAGGAAAACTTTCTTCTGTGTTTCGGATGGACTAGACGGTTACGATCTTTCATGAGTTTTTTGTGTATGTTAGTATATTTATTTGTGTGAGCCCGCCAGATAGTAGTCTGAATATCGGTCAGTTTACTACAGGGAACGCAGAATAATAAACAAGATGGAAACTGCAACAAACCTTGTGGATAATAAGGACATTTCTACAAACCTTCAGGTGCTGCAAGACGTCGAAGGAAAAATAATTCCAAAAGCCGAACCCGAACCTTGCGACGATGATGTGTCATCTGATGACGATGAAGACGATTCTTCTGAGGATACACCGACAACAACGACAACCGAGGAACCGAACCAAAAGGACACAAAAAAACCCGGGGTCGGTGTCAGGCGACAGGAAAAACCGCCATATTCTTACATTGCCTTGATTGTGATGGCAATACAAGCTACGCCCAACAAGCGCTGTACCCTCAGTGAAATATACAATTTTCTACAGCAAAGGTTTCCATTCTTCAGAGGCACTTACCAAGGGTGGAAAAATTCAGTTCGTCATAATCTGTCTTTAAACGAATGCTTCATCAAATTGCCAAAAGGGCTTGGAAGACCCGGAAAGGGCCATTATTGGACCATCGATCCCGCAGCTGAATTTATGTTCGAGGAAGGTTCATTCCGGCGCCGCCCAAGAGGATTCCGAAGAAAGTGTCAAGCTTTGAAACCTTTTGGAATGATTGGAATGAATGGGGTGAGTCCAGCTGGGACACCTATGCTAGGACCCCATTACGACTTCTTTCAAAACACTAACATGAATTCTATGAACATGCAGTGTGCAGTGAACTCATCACAACCCTATGACACTTCTGGAATGATGACGTCACAACCAACGGCACTTCACCCCTCTAGTTATTCCACTGTCCAGCAATACAATCAAAACTGTAGTTTTAATTTACCCGGAAGTGGACGATTTGGGTCCAGTTGTGCCATGTCTGGACTTGAGGGAGATTATGTTCAGGGTGGACCTTCCAGCAATCTGCCTATTTATGACAGAGACCATAACATGCAGGGGCTTTCCATGGCGTGGACGTCACAGCGTTTTTCTAAGCAGCAGCCACTCAGTCCAGCAGGCAGCACGGGTTCTGTTCCTAGTATATCTCCGTCCGGTTCCGGAGAACCAACACCATATGTCACCAACACATTAACTACATCAGAACCTATGGATTTAGCTCTTGCAGGTGCGTTTTTAAACAATCTGAACCCCAAAGTCCATTCATTAAGTCGCAATATGAAATGAGAAATGTTTTAATAGCAAAAAGTTTTGTTAGTTTTAAGGAAAAAGTATTCACATCAGCTTATCAAATTTTGCACATTTCAAAATGCCGCATCAATTAGTTAACCCCGGCAACAGAAGTAACTCAATTATCGCCAATTTTTTGCAAAAAGAAACTGACATCATTTTTGACACAACTCACGAGGAAACATTCCTCAACCTCACAAAAATTTACAAGGCGCTAAGAAATGTTTTTTCCACGTGTGAGGGATTATCGCGTTTGTATTTTCCTTACCTTTTTTTATACAAAGTTTGGCTGTAGACGAGAAATTTGGTCAAAGTACTTTTTAGTGGCGTATTACCAAAGCCAGACCAACATCGTTTAGACTAAGTTTTAAATTGGTATTCTATAGTACACTAGTAAGTAATTATATTGTCAAAATACATGGTCTATATAAATCTTCAATTTCCACCTAGTCAATAACATCCAGTACAATAGATCGAATTTGCAGCCATCAGAATCATTTGTCATACAAATATCAACAGGTTTAATTCCTTTAGACGCGTTAAAAAAATGCATGCGTTAGCCCTTCTTTTTTATCTACTAGGACCAGTAAGTAACTTATGTGTCTGTCCGTTAATGAGCTAAAAGAGATAATTATCAACCGCGTCTAATGAATTAATGTCTTGATCTGGACAGCGATACAGATGGCATGACCTTATCTTCAACCATGGCAAGAGTCTGTGTAACTCTCTCGAGAACTATATTTTTCAATGTTGCTATTTTGTTTTGTAGACAATTTATTTTAAAAACTAATTTAAATATTTTTTCAGGAGCAAGTATTTTCAGTATTCAAGTGACTCTATTTACTTCTCTCTTTTATAACACTTCTTTTTATTTATTTTTTTATTTTCGTCAGATTTCACGAGTCACAATTATATTGTATATTCAAAGTTCAGAATTTAACTGTCTCTAAGACTCTTTTTCGTTTACTCGCGTCACTTGCAGTTTCTCCAATAACAAGCAATCAAGGAAGTGTATTGCATTTTATCATATAGTACCACACTAACTACTGTACCATGGACCTGAATATCACCCGCTGTCCTGTCACACGTCCGCTAATGAATCGTACTGACAGATCAGATAAAGTGCTCTATGAGTCTTGTGAATCCTCTATGGGGCGTGTCACGGGTCCTGATCAGCATGGTTTTGTCCGTGTCAGTTTCGTAAGGATGAAATCAGGAGATCAGTCATCCATTATAAAACAAAGCAAATGTAACCATTTGAAATAAAAGAAACCGAAAGCCAACTACTTTTATTTCAAACAAGAAATTAAAAGAAACTGAAGCTACCTACGTTCATTTCATGTAGATATGAAATTTTCGTTTTTGTATAACATGATGGATAAAAATATCTGGTACTTATTTACAAATAAAACATTTCAAAATCAAAGTAGATTTATGTAATTTTATTTAATACTTTTTTGAAACAAAATTTTGTGTAAATATTTTTGGATATTATACAATGTAACTCGCAGAGACTCCTCTCCCCATCTGAAAATAACATATACAATGTAACTCGCAGAGACTCCTCTCCCCATCTGAAAATAACATATTCTACAAAGGCATGTCTACTTGTTAAGATTTTTTTTAAAATATATAAGCGGACGTGTATTTCAAAAGATTAACGTCATAAACAATATGAATAATTATACATGTAGTTCTTTATTCATCAATCAAGAACCCATTATAAAAATGCGTAACAATTAAATACGTATGACTATGAACTGACAATACGCTACATATATATTTTACTGACAATATGTGTCGAACTCTTCTGAATGGCATCGAGGGACAGTGCCACTAAATAAGTTTTTAAGGGATTAGTAGCTAGATGTTGTAGATAAACATAATGGCAGAAATAGCCTACAAAACTGATACCCACGGCGATTCTTACGCATGGAGCAAAACGTGTATATATAATATATGTCCAGAAGAGTGGTATATAACCTCAGTTTTACATAAGTTGATTTAATATAAAATTGAATTTTATTACAACACTTTGTTGATCAGTGACTTGTCTGCTGGGGGCACAATGCCGACATTAAGGATCTGTCCGCGGGACATCTTACCTCGGTGTCCTCTGCTTTTGGGTTAAATTTTTAAATTCGTGAATGTTTCAAATTATTAACCATACATATAATTATGTTTTTTAATTGTATTATTTTGCAAATTTGTGTATGTACGAATATGAGTATTTTCATGAGACGTAATAAAATGAAGAGATATGCATGCTCAAAATGTACAAAATTCAGCTCATCCCCAATATGAGTAATTTACTTTGGCGATTAACTGTGAAAATCAAACAATGTTATTCCTTGGTGGTAGATAATTTATTAGTCTTTAATGTTCGCCCCCTGGGAGTCCACAGAGATCAGCGTCCACTCAAAACTGATCGCCCTATGATAATTCATCAGGACTATCAATCGTTTCATTTCTGAGGTCCGATCAGCACCACGGGATTTATTTATTTATTCGGAGGGGTTAAGTAAACCAACTTTCCCTCGGCCGATACAGAGACTTGCATAACCAGGGTCCTCTTTAGATTCTAGATAAAAGACCGGTCTGAGCTCCAGATCTGAAAGCTTCCTGAATGATCGGCATTTCACAGTTTTTCTTTGCGGATAAGAATCGCCTATATTTCCCAATCAGAAATGACGATTCGTGAGAGAATGTTTAGGAAAACAACATTATTCCCCTGTATTCGATTTCAAACATGATGTTCCGCGCGTTAGCGAAAAGAAAGCCGAATTTCTTTTGTTTTCATAACGGATCCGATGTTGTAATATGAATTTTCCTGCTCCTGTACAAGAAACGCACAAGAATGTTATGGCACAAGTTTCAAACCCTTTGCCCCAAAATATGAACACCGTTTCATTCAAAATTTACCACTAAATTGTTATTTTAAAAATTATGAAACTACATATTACTAAAGCCTATCGGATTATACATTTTTTTTTCTAGCTAATAAATAATACTACAATACTGCCATCATGTTACGGAGCATATGGTTAAACTTTGACATCTTTAAAATTATTGCTATAATTTCACAAGGTTACGATTATCAGCAAATATTTCTTCAAACTTTTTATCTTTAATTCAAAATGTAGCTACGCAATACCAGTAATTTCTGAAACTTAAATTATGCAGAACATTTCCCTAAAATATAAATTTTGAAATTACACAATGGTGAAATATCTAAATCATAAAAACAATAATCTTCATACAATTTCTTACCAAATGCTCTTACTTTTGCGGTAAAATTGTGCTTATCGTTTACTTTTTAAATGATGTATGTATCTTTTTTCTTGCAACCTGCAAAAATGTATACAAGACATTTGCACTGATTGATAGTAAAGCACCTTATACCAAAAGAAAATTTGTAAAAAAAAATAATTATATTTCAGTATTTGTCTACAGTGTTAATGTACCATGTATATATCAAAAATGGATTTTCCCCCACTAATTTGTGTAATTTTTAAGGACAGTACCTGAAATGGACTTCTTGTTTGGCAATAGAAAATAGAAAGTGCACTGAATATAGTTAAGTATCGAACCCTAACCCACCCAACAACAAATTGAAGTCCAAATCAAACAATAAAAAAACAACTTTTAAAAATCACAATAAAAACTTGTAGAAACTATTACATCAGTGTCAAGCAAATAAATATGGCCTTTTATCGCACCTTGACGTCCATACTTTCTTTTTTATCATGCAGGAAACATTTTCTTCACGTCTTTATCTACGGCATAAGGGCTGACTTTGGTGCCCTTTCGGCGTTTTGACGAAACCCCACACACGGTTTGGCGATAACTGTGATGTACGCGCTGCAGTGACATTATTTATTGGGGTTTTACATAACTACTAGTACACAATTTTTTAATGAAGTGTATTTTTCCTGTAAGTATTTATAGCTGTAAACATTGTTGCTTTAGGAAAAATTCGAGATACACTAGCGAATTGCTCTAAAGTAAAATATAACAATTAATAGCGATAAAAAAAAAAAAAAACTCTCAACATCTGATTAATTGGCGTGTAAAATGCAGGAGGCATTGTGGTATATTACATGTGTTCCAAAACGTACATTATGAATTGAGGAGTGTGCTGCTACTAATGGAATCGTGATTTGTCCCGAAAACGAAGCAGATGTGTTATAATAGATAACTCCCGCCGTGAACTCTCCCTAATGAATAAGTAATATCGTCTGTCTAAATTTATTATGCTAGAAGAAAAGTGCACGTGATCCGGGAATTTTTTTCTAGCAAAAGACTTAGAGCATAAATATTTTTCTGTGAATCAAATGAAGAAATTATACACTTTTAGTTACTATTTTGGTGTATCATACAATAATCATTGTTTTTTCTAATGTTTTATAAATTGTTTCAATTTTTTTTAGGTATGCGGCTCCAAACACCTCACTACAGTCAAAACACGCCATGCGACCGGAAGCCGTATTTCGGACATTATGGAACAAATGCTATGAACTCTTTGCACCATGCACCTTATTATACCGAGAAATGTGTTATGTGATTTCTCCGTTTGAACTACGCATACGACAGGTTTATTTGCTCAGTAAAGACAAGGAAGTGAACTTTATAAAAAAACAAAAACAAACCTATTTGACATTTTGAATAATATTTGCTTATATTGTCCGTGTGTTTGTAATTTAATGTTGTATGTGAAAATATTGTATATAGATTAAGAATGTGCAAGTTATAGAGCGTATGGACATCTCAAAATCATTATTATTTTATTAATGGCTATGCACATATATATATATAAGATATTGCGAGAAATGTATTAGTCTATATTTCTATATAAAAATCATCTGACATCTTTCTAGTGTTGTACTTCATTACTGACTTAGTTGTACTAAATTGCAGTCGGGCGGATCTACAAAATATTGTTTTCAAGAATATCCACGTTTGTCAATTTTATAAGCGGTGGGAAATCATAAAGCTGCAAAATGTAGTAGATAATGAATACTAATTACAGGACTATTACTACAAGAAAAAAATAATAATGGGATAAATCTGTTCTATCCTCAGTGTTCTCCCTTTGAGGACAGCAGCCATGCAACGACGAGTGTTAAAACAATTAGTACGAATACACGTACATTCTTTATCATGTATTCACGTAATATGTTAAGCACATGTCGAGTTGGGTTTTTTTTTAAAACTAGAAACTTTAGCATTTGAGATGAAGAATTTCGCATGGAAAACATTGGTTTTTTATTATTATGATGAAATAAGAAAAGAAGACATCATTGTAATTTCAATATATCATCGTAAATTTTTTTTTTATTTTCTGGTTGAATAATTACGTTTACTTTGTTAATTGCTATCAGAATATATTTAACTATTATTTACAATAAAAACGATGGAGCACGTTGAAAGTTTAAGTTCAAGTTGAAGTTAACTTCACAGGGTAAAGCGATCCGAAAATAACAAATTTCCAGTAATACAGACGATAATGAAACTAATTATTGACAGTTCAATATGCCGAGCTGTCAGGACCGCTGTGCTCCCGTTCTCACTCCCCACGCGGAGTAACCCCTCGTGTAATATCATTTGTTATACACTCATTGTACCAGGATTATGTTTCCACACTAGTCGGTAGTTCATTATCATAGCATGACTGACAAAAAGATGTCCTTTCTTTGAGTTTTTTTTTTTTTTTTAATTTCCCTTTATCTTTTAAGGAAGTCGCTGTGGCCATTTCTTTTAACAGAACAGACATCCAAGCATGATATTTAACTTTAATAGAAAGTTTCATACAATAAAAGTTCAAATCATGAAAGTGTAAAATAAAATTCAGCAAATATTTGGATTCCATTTTTCACATGGAATGGCTCGATGCTGTTTTTTTTTAAAGCAATCTGATAAAGTAAACTTGACTTCAATTTTTGAAACCAAGTCTTCCTGCGTACCCCTGGTTATAAGCTTCCTCGACACCGCACTCCCAGGAACACATGCTCTAACTTTGTATAGGGCAGGAGTCTCATATATATATTTTTTTTAAAAGTAAGAATATATTTTTCATGAATTAGTATGCATGTATGTTTGGAAATTAACTATAACATATTTATATTTTCATCAGATCACTAGTTATATATGTTTGGAAATTAACTATAACATATTTATATTTTCATCAGATCACTAGTTATATATGTTTGGAAATTAACTATAACATATTTATATTTTCATCAGATCACCAGTTATAACTGGTGGTCTGATGAAAATATAAATATGTTATAGTTAATTTCCAAACATATATAACTAGTGATCTGATGAAAATATAAATATGTTATAGTTAATTTCCAAACATATATAACTAGTGATCTGATGAAAATATAAATATGTTATAGTTAATTTCCAAACATATATAACTAGTGATCTGATGAAAATATAAATATGTTATAGTTAATTTCCAAACATATATAACTGATGGTCTGATGAAAATATAAATATGTTATAGTTAATTTCCAAACATACATGCATACTAATTCATGAAATATATTCTTTTTCTTTTTTAAATAAATGCATGTTTTAATGCAAGATTGTATCCAAAATGTTACAAATTCTAAATCCTTAGTTTGAAATTCAAAAAGGTTTATTTGTTTATAGGTATATAGACGGGTAAAATTTGGATGAAATTTGTCTGAATAATAAAATTTCTCTTTATTTATCAAAAATGACACCCCTTCAATCACAATACATAATGTAATTCTAGGAGCATTAGGATCATCAATTAACATGTGTGGTGGCATCCACAGCATTGGTCAAATCTGAAACATTTAAATGCTCGTAAGTAAACCATTTATCATAGTGACATGTGAACTAAAGTGGATACAGCATAATTCATATTGATAATGCATGGACATTACACCCCGTCCAACGTACAATGTACCTAGGCATCTATCACGTAAAAGACATAAAGTGACTGCATATAGGTGGAGTGAATTATTGTCAGTTTAGCCCCAATAGGAGTTGGTTTCATTAAAAAAGTTTTGCCGTATCTTGTACGAATTATACAAATACAAATTGAAGTATGTTGCGGGATATACGTGTATTTTCCATATGTAACCAAAATAAAATTGAAACTGAAAAAAAAACAAAACATTTTTCCCCCCATCACATTGTCATTTGTATGATAATCAAAGAAATAATTTTTTTCTTCTTCTTCAAATAATTGGACTCGACAGTATACAAAATCTAGATATTGATCGTTATATTAATCAATATAATTACGATCAATACTTTAATTTTGTTTGATGCCGAGCCCATTTATTTGGGGGGAAAAGATACATGTAATTTGTGTCATCACTTTACAAATAAACAATATAATAGAAAACTTAAGTTTTGATTTATATTTTCAATTTCATTTTGGCTACATACAGAAAATATGTCTTATTTTTGACTGTTTCATTCTTATAGTGTTCAGTTTCTGAATGTAATGATATAGGGGAAGTTCTTCGCATCTAATAAATTATGTTGAAAATATTGGCAAGTCTAATGTAACGCATTTGTCCAGAGCGTATTTGTATGTACAAATGTATGAATGCTCTGTGAAGAAATTGAATTGTGTCCTACGATGAATCTAGTACATGTCTGTGTAGATTATGCTTGTAATAAGGACAAATCAAATTGGTATCCACAAAATATCCACGAGATTTCAACCGAGGAACTACTCGTAATCTCATTTCAAAGAATGTCAAATAAATTGTTGTTTTTCCCTCTCACCAAAATACATCAATATAGCGCAATATTTTCCTTTACATTCTGAAACAAGTTCATTGTTGCTAAATTAAAAAGATATTGCTGAATCAGAATGATTGTTGATATAGGCTAACATGTTAAACACCTGTTTATGTAGAATGCTCCGATATTATTATTATTTTAAAACCTACGTTTTTTAATCACAGCATCATTCTAGTCTCTCTAGATATAAAAATGCAATTTGTATAAATTGTATTACATCATACAATTTTGGATTGGACCGTTTTAATGTCATTCTGATGCACGTACACAATGAAATTTCTCAATATATCTTCACCACAATTGAATGGATAGCCATTTCCACATCATTGTGAACAAGGTGTGCATGAATCTTGGTAAATATAGTACGACTGTTTTATCAGTTGGGAATACTACGATAGAAATGAAAGTAAAATATAAATATAAAAAGTAGATTGATTTTTGGAAATACATTTAAGAAATGAACATCACTTTTGAGCTGTTCATGGTCAGTATGAACGGATTTGGATTTGAGGCAAATTCTGTGAATCGCGCTAGCGATTCACAGAGAATTTGCCTCAAATCCAAATCCGTTCATATTGACCATGAACAACTCAAAAGTGATGTTCATTTCTTATATTTATATTCATTTACTATATCACCGTTTGTTTACATTGCTTCTATTTTGTTGCATAAAACGAACTCCTAGCCTCTGTCACAGTTGTTATTGTGACGTATGTCAACACATAAACCTGACCTCACATTTCGTCTCACCCTGCATTTTATCAACATTGCAAGGTGCACTGTATTTTGGGGGTAGGAGACTGCAAGATTAGGATGATAATCCACGTAAGTTTACAATCTTAATCCAAAGGTGTGACTTGCGAGATTTTTTTAACAGTTCTATTTTTTTTCAATTCATTACGCTCTCTCAGGACTAAGCGTGCTTTAAGCTAGTTCATAATCCGTTCATAGTCAATGTGAACGGATTGTGTCGCGCGCTGAAATTGGTTGGTTCATAAAGGAAAATGCGATTTGTAATATAAATATAAGTGCCTGAACTGCGACGCTTCATGCCAGCCTACTTTTGATGAAGGATGAAGCGTCGCAGTGCCCTCGTGTGTTTTTAAAAGTCAAATCTATTTCTTAAACATATATTGAGCCTAACTTATTTTGGGTTTTTCCCCTTTCCGACAAGACCTGAAAATAAATAATATAAAATCAATCAATCACCATAAACTTTGTAAATTTTCACATCCTTTGTTACTAAAATAAAATATCTCTTACCTACATGCACATGCCCATAGGTGGGTCGGAAAGTGAAAACAAAGAATATCTTCTTGCATACCTCTTCCGAAAGAAACCTTTGCGAAGATGTCTTACATGCTATTTCTTCTTTTGTTTTTATATGTATTTTTCTTGCAAATTGATAGCAAAAGATTTATTGTTAAGTATTGATTTTTTTACGTACATATTCAATCAAGATCAAGACGAATTTCTATGGATTATTTGTTTAAATACACACATTAATATCTTAATAGAATTAGATTTTTATCTAATTAAATGTAGTAGATATGTTGTTACTCAAACGTAAATTCCATGGCAAATATTTATAATAAAGTTCACGATTGTTTATTTTCTTACACAAGCAATATATACCAAACAGAACGCAGACTTAAACTTGTAATTTTTCAGTCTTGAGTGATTTTTTGAAATAAATATACGAACAGTTGATTGTAGATATTTTGTTTCACTGACGATTGCGAAAAAAATAATCAGATTAGAGAGGGGACAGCTTTGTTGAGAATCGCAGCCATTTAATGGCTTTGTAGTTTTGTTGAAGTTTACTGGAGTCTTTCATCAAATTCAAATCCTCGTTGTGCCTTCCTCCTTAACAACGACAAGTCTAATCGTACACGTTGTTTAGCATGGATCTGGAAGGAGAGAGAGGGGGAGGCTAGGAAAGAGAGAGGAGAGAGGGATTTCCTTTGTTTAGCCTAATCGTACACGTTGTTTAGCATGGATCTGGAAGGAGAGAGAGGGGGAGGCTAGGAAAGAGAGAGAGGGGAGGCTAGGAAAGAGAGAGAGAGAGAGAGAGAGAGAGAGAGAGAGAGAGAGAGAGAGAGGTTCCTTTGTTTAGCATGGATATGGAAGGAGAGAGAGGGGGAGGCTAGGAAAGAGAGAGGAGAGAGGGATTTCCTTTGTTTAGTATGGATCAATACCTATTATAATCTGGAGAGAAAGAGAGGGGTGTTAGGAGAGAGATTTCCTATATTTTGAAAGTCTTCTTGAATTAGCACTCTACATAGAGTCATCAGCTGTGGCTGAAGAGCAGAATCGTCGACTGTTATACTAGTATTTCGATGAAAATTAAAAACCAGGATACAAGCCGGAAGTTGTTTACTATGTCAAACAAACTGAACACTATTGCTACTGTTATCATATTGAACTTTTAAAAGTAAACTCATCGCAAACGATTAACAGATGTATTCAAATAATGTGATTTTACGTAGGAACGGAGGAAAGGGCGAGGTGTTCCGAATGAAGCTGTGCACCAGCTGTATGTGAGACGTCACCAGCTGTATGTGAGACGTCACCAGCTGTATATGAGACGTCACCAGCTGTATGTGAGGCGCCACAAATTTGACCAATATAGGACGCTCAAGACCATAGCATTGAAGTTCTTCATCGTGTCAATGTCTACTGTGACAAGGGACCTGCGTTTTTTAGGTCATGTCTGAAAGATGCGTGACTTTTCCTTACAATAGCGAGCGCTTGGCGAAGAAACCTTCATTACCAATGTTTGGTTTGATGTGGCGCCAGGATTGAGCTCGAATCCGGGACCTCTCGTCCGCGGAAAGAGCCCTAACCACTGGACTACCGCATCCGATGAATCAGTATTGATAATTAATGCTATAACAAAATACCACGTGACTTTTTCTGCATCAACATGGCAAAAGAAAATAAATTCAAATATAACGTTACTCGTTCTAGTAATTCAGTACTGGGGTGTATTAGGCCTAGCAGAGCTTAATTTCTTCGTCTAATACCCTATTCAAATTCATATCATAGAAATTTCGGGCTATTTTTAATCATAAGTCGAACAATTATAGTGTCTGCATGCAATGTGCAGCAATTAAAATACTATGATTCTTTTTGTAGATGAAGCCAGAAACCCTCTCTTGAAACCCCGCTAAATATGCCTAGCGCACTGCGTTGCCAGTAGCGCTCCCAGGTCAAAAAGCAGAAACATGACGTAGGACTTTGAAGTGACAAATTACATGATTAATCAAATTTACGATTTTCAACTCCTTATCAAAAGAGAAACTTCTGCTACACGATGCAGAATCTTTATTGCCAGAAGAAAAAGAGTCATCCACTCTAGCATCCACATTTGTCAAAAGAAATGACAACTTAATGGCAAGATTTCGTACCGAAATCAAATCATTTTTTTTCTGCGAAAGAGTAAAAACCTCCCAACAACAAGACAAAAACCAAAGGCAACGATGATGGTCTCCACTATGAAAGAAATACTTGAAAAGCAATTCCTGAAGTTCAGAAATTGGGCAATGTGGTTATTGTACCCAGGCTTCACCGGATTAAAATCAAGAGAAAAAAACGCATCGATCCCAAGATAGGTTCAAGTTGAAAGTTAAACAAACAGAGTCATTGATGACGAGATTCTATGAAATGAACATTAGTAGATGCTCCAGATCACTTGTTTACGAGACTCCGTGAACGGGGCGCACTAATCGACGGCAATTACACTACAATCCGGTTTGGAACACGTGGTCCCTTCCAGATATTTGCCGAACCATTAAAATATAATAATGTACTGACAAATTGCTGCACTAAAAATGAATTATCACTAAATGGCTATGTTTAATTACGTTATCATGGTAGAGAAGCCGCATGGTTCTAGGTGAAGTTTAGCATTTCATGAAATCGCGTACATGTATTGTTTTCATTTTCTTTTTGAAATAGTTTTTAATTGGGTTTTGTTAAAATTGGCCAACACAATGAAATTTTAGATACGGACCACACGCATGAGTAATAAACGATTCCAAATGATATCAAATTAGTTGTCAAAATATCACTGGTTGTAGAAGCGGGATCCTGGGCTATGTCTCGGTGAGCGATGAATATGTTTTTGGAGCCGATTGTTTACTTGCGCACGGGTTTTGACACCATATGGTTACCAATCTAATCTCCTATCTAATTGAATAATTTGTTAACACGAAAGGAGAAATTGAACGCCAAAGAATTGGGAAATTATTTATTTCAATGTATGGTGTGCATCATATACAATATATGAAAAATACGTGCGCAATCATTTTGCTTAAAGAAGAAGTGAATTGAACAATGGCAGAATTGATTATGCTTTCCATTTGCTTCAGTTAACTTTATGAAGTAAAACTTGGTAGAGAAAAATAAAATGATTCACCGTGGTTTGTTGTAGCCAAGGAAGATATCGGTTGGGTATGAGGTACAATCTTCACGATTTAGAACAATTTGTCATCGAAATGACGTTATCTTGCTTAAGTGCTTTAATACTTTTGTAAGAAAAACGAAGTAAAAACTGGCGATGATGACAGATAAATGCCATGATGAAAATTCTCGTATTATCGGCTATATTGCCAAGGAAGCAAGATGCTTTGATGTTTGGGTTGAACAGCGATTTTTGTGTTTCGTCTTCGTAGAATATTGCTGAAAAAAGTGATCAGAATAAAGAAAAATAAACTTAACAATTTTTACCCAGCCCTTAGACTGCATAATAAAGGACTTATCTCGAAATTCACATCGAAAGCTCGTTGCTTTTACTATCACTTGGCTTCTAAAGCACACAAATTACGTAAGTTTTACGCTACCTGAAATTCCACCGCACGGTAACGACGTCAAACATTAGAGAAAACATACAGTAAAAGTAATACCTCAGCTGGGTTTTTTTTAGAAATGGTTTGATGGTGGTGAAATGTTCGCAATTAACATAACTATAACACTTGAATGTCACCTCGATGATGATCTGACATTTTGACTCCAGTTGCTCCGATGAAACATCCCTTATCTGGTGAAAGTGACGGAATCTGTCGGCAACTTTATGCCCTGAGTTTCAGGTTTAATAGCCAGGACCTAGGCCTGCATTTGACATAGCAAAAATATCTAGGTTGTGGGAAAGAATGCAAAGTCAGTTAAAACCCAAAATAAACTCCAAGAAGAACATTTGCATATATGAATTTTAGCTTACTAGTTTTTATATTAGTAATAAATTCCACTATTAAATCATAGTTTCAGATCTGTTTTCCTGTGCATGAAGCACTTCAGAATGCCACCAGTCTTCTAGAAGTAAAAACCATGTAATTCTTCTGCCAAGGATCCTCCTATCTTCCATGTATCAGTACCTGGAATAATCTGAGCTGTATATTGTCCCTCCAGTGTTCTGGGTTGACTTAATCATAGCTACGCTGAACACAAACAGGTCTAGCTTTAAACTGGTTCAGAAAACAGCTTGGGGTAAAAAGCTGAGTGGAGGGAATGGAGTGGAAATCTGTATTTAATAGTCACAGTTTTGAATACTGTAAACCAAATTTTATACGCGAGCGAGAATTTTTCGCAAGGTTCGCGAATATTTCTCGCCGCGAACCAGTCCTTTCATGTCTCTTGTATTTGTTTTAAAATAATCTCGGTCGCGAAAATTAGTTGCTATGAACCAGTTCATCACTGATAAATCGCGAAATAAAGTAGTCATGATAAAAGTTGATTTACAGTATCAGTTTAAATAAGCTTTACAGTTAATACCTGCCAAAAGCTAGATGTATGGAATGTTAATCTTCATTATCACTCAATTTGTTGAAAAACGTATAATTTGATATCAACATACAATTAAATATGGACAGTTCATGGAGGTGAAATATCAAATTAAAGTATGAGAACATGAAAAGAATGTTACTATCAATACAAGGCGATGGAATATGAATTAATAACTCATCATGTCCATTGCTTTTAGAAGGTTGTTAGAGCAGGATACAAACATCTACTGGATTTCTGATGTCAAAATATTGCAAATTTTCTGATTAATTTAAACAGTATTTTATTATGATAATTCATAATAGGATTGGACAGCAAGCACTGTCTATATAAGTCCTCTCCGTAGAAGGTACAATGTCATACAAACTTTAGAATATATAAATACAGTGTTACACAAAGGGTATGATGGTTTGAACATTGCAATAACATAGGTAATTTATGACATGGCAGCTTGTAATCAATTTTACTATAATTGTATGGAATTAATAAATAGTTTACATTTTAATTGTAGGTATAAATATTATAATGAGAAAATACAATTTTCTGATTGCTGCGTGACAAATCTTTTAACGCGTTTTTAAAATGTTTGTTTGGTTTTATCTTTGAAGCTGTTGAATAAATAAAAAAAAAATCCCTCATCCTAGTTCCATTCCGAACAGTCCGAACAGTATATATGTACGGATGTGTACATAATTTTCCCGTTCTGACCTTATTAGAGAAATTTAAAGTCTTAATTCATATTAATTTGAGTTTTGCATTTATTATTTGTGAAAAGCTGTCTAGAAACACTATCCTATATGGATAGATTGGTAAATGTGATTCCTGTCTTGGACATTGTCCACTCTGTCTTCGTTTTATGGTCCATACATCTAGCTTTTGACTGGTATTGACTGTATAGCTTATTCCAGATTAGTATTTTTTTCTTGATTCAAAACTGTGACTATTAAATACAGATTTTACTCCGCTCCACTCAGCTTGTTACCCCCAAGTCTCGGAAAAATTCTCGATTTTAAAGTGGACTTTTAACTAAACCAGAACTAAAGAGCTAGATCATTGAAGCATGCAAACCACCTCTTGATACAGCGACTAAGCGCTCCTAAAACACCATGGCGATGACAGAAGCATGTAACGAGCAATGTAAGAAATCATCAACGTTAATGAGTTTTTAAAGTCCAGCAGTGCTGTTTCTTTATCTAATCGAACTAAGGAAGTTTGAAAGTACTATTTCAGCTGCATTGGTGGCATCTGTTTCTGAGATTGCAATTGTCTTAAAGTACTCACTAAAACTGGTCAATGAATGAAAGGTATGCACATGAAGTAGAATCGTTACCATTCCTCTCTCCTATCAAACCGTTCATTCAATACACTGAATTGGATTATTTTGCAAACTTTACAACAAATTCGCTCTATATACTCTGTATCTAGCTTGTAAGACAAATTGGTTGGAAATAAGCTTGTTAAGTTTTTAGTGAATCGTTAGAAATAAGCTTAAGTTTTTAGTGAATGGTTGGAAATAAGCTTGTTAAGTTTTTAGTGAATGGTTGGAATTAAGCTTGTTAAGTTTTTAGTGAATGGTTAGAAATAAGCTTGTTAAGTTTTTAGTGAATGGTTAGAAATAAGCTTGTTAAATTTTTAGTGAATGGTTAGAAATAAGCTAAGTAACTCTAGTTGCCTTTGTTAACACCTCCATGTCAACATAATTTTCATTTATAAGCGCCTACGAACAGATACGTGTACTTTGATCGTGCAACAAACCAATCAACTGAACGTGCAACACCTCCGTTGCAACATGATGTTTTGCTCTGCATTAACTTTGTTGCAAGAGTTTACCTCCATTACCAAAGAGCATCAGATGTTCAATGCTTGCATATGTATACATGCATACATATAGTGCATACAAGTCGGCCAACTAGGCTTGCTACGTGTAGTTTGTAATGTGTAAGATGCAAAAATAACAGAAATCAGCCTGAACTCTGACAAAAAATTGAATTTCACAATCGCCACAGATAAACCCACATCTTTGGCAATAAAATTGAACGCGTGTTTGATGCATCCACTGCACCATACATCAAAACTTTGTTTACACGAATTTTGAGTAAATTCTTAAATTAATTTTCAAAGCGATGAAATGCCACCCATTTTGTAGGTCGTGAAACGCATGTGTTACGTGCTGATTTCTATCGTTTATACCAAGAACCATGAATAAGTGATTGATACTAGGATGGAGCAGAGATTCTGAAACGGTCTAAAAATTGCCACTGTGAATGATAATGAACGAGCTGTTCATTTCAAAACAATGTCATATTTCTTGAATGCGCATTGTGATACTAAAACCTCAACACGACTGCATTCTCCAGGAGTTACCTCTCTTGTTACTGTAGGAAAATTCAAACATTTCTAAAAAATTGATAAAAGGTATCAATATCGTCTTTACTGATATCAAGAAGTACTGACATATTGAAGAATAATAGAAGAATAACAACAATGTGACGCATCAACCACGTGCACATAACAAACAAATCGATTCAAGAACAGATATGGCCGGGTTGCTTTAAAATATGTTATAGAGGAGCTGGTTACACAAAGCAGGTACCATGCCTAAAAAAAATGACAAAGTTCAACTTCATGTAAATTTTTCGAAGAACGTCCGATCACTTCCAAAGACATATGCACATCTTCAATGCTTCCATAACAGCTGTACAAGGTCTGAAGGATGTCAGAGGAGTTGATTACAAAAGTAGGTACCGTCTATTCAAGACATGCTTAAAAATGACAAAGTTCAACCATGCATGTAAATTTTTCGAAAAATGTCTGATCACTTTCAAAAGGGCCCGCCCGCCCGCCTTTCATCATTCTATAAGCCGGAAGCACATTGTGCAACCCGGCCAAAAATCATAGCTGTTCCTTGGCTGTTACATTTAGTTGATTTACAAGCACGAAAAGTTATTGGATATCTTATGTAATAATAGAAATGGTATTTAAAGCAAACTAAATATCATCACCCCATCAACTTTATACTTAAAACAAAGTAGAAATATTGTATTTCTATGACTTAATTTCATACTTCCTATCTATTGTACTATGTGCAAATGTTTACAGTTGTTAATCTTTCTTATATACATGTAGACCCCAAATTAATTACAAATTTCATACAGTTTTGTACATGTACATATCTTCTTTGATCATTAGGGAGAGGGCTCACATAGGTTAAGCCTGTTGCCCAATCCCATCAATTTATTGAACAAATATTGTTTAAATCAAATACAATGCAGTTCCTATCTTAAAATGATGAAGTATGCAGAAACTGTTCGATTAATAAGCCACTCCTGTAGTAGTTTGGACTCCAAAGTATTTCAAAGTAATACCTAAACGAGTCATCGCATAATGAATCCTTCTGCCAAGTCTTGGAAATATTAATAGGTTAAGGAGGTTCTTAACCCTGTCACGCATTCCTCATCCGAAAACTTCTGCTTTCGGATTGTTTTACGCACATTTTAGAAGACCGAAATGATTTACAACATATATTCTATTTAGGGGAAAAAATCTATCAGCATGATATAAAAATGAAAGTCTAATGACTTCTGGGCAGTTTGTGAAAGTTCATACAGGTAGCATGTCTAATACAGCGGTTCCGTTTCGGCAGAAACCAAACACTAAAAACAGGAAAAGGGTTTTAACAAAAAAAAGAATGATATAAAGAATGAACACATCTTATTGCTAAAAAAAAAAAATCTGAAATGTAAAAAAAAACTTGTTGAAAACATGGAGAACCCCGACAACGGCTCTCAGGAAATGGAGAGACAAGTTTTCCACAAGTTTACTTAAAGGGACTGATTCACGATTTTCCCTAAAATTTTCTTTTTCACTTTTAATGATCAAAATTTACTGTCTAATGTGTTTAAAAGAGTTCACATAAAAATTAAGGCTATACATTATCACAGAAGCTCATTTTAGAAAGTTTATTATTTGTTTTGTAAACAAAGATTACGGTATGTTATTGTTTACGAAATATTTGAAAGAAATGGAAATCGATCTAAGTTTATTATATCTTTCACATTTCAAGCATTTTTGGGATAAAATGTGTCATCTAAAAGTTCAAATTTGTGACTATGCAAAATTAAAATGCTTTATATTACAAAATCAATATTTCACTTATTACTTTGTATACATAGAAAGCCTCGAGTCTTTGTTTACATAACACAGATTTATGGCTAAAATATTGCTTTTATTCTTGCATTCAGAAGGTCAAAATTTTGGCTGTCAACATGAAATGAGTTATATTTTTAATGTTTACCATCAAAAATGAAAAATATTTTTATCAAAAATCGTAAACAACGGAAAACACGAATGTGGAGCTTTCAATGAACATATGGTAAAGGCAACGTTATTGCTCATTTTGTAAAAAGAAATATCACAATGACGTCACAATGGTGGTCTGATTTGAAGTGTGTGGGGTTTTTTTTGGGGGGGGGGTGCATTGAAGCAACTGGTCTTGGTAAAAGTAAATTTTTCAGATTCCAACACTCATAGCAAATGGAGCTGTTTCCATTCCTTCAGAATTTAAGGTAGTTTGAGGTTATATCTCCAGATTTTGTCGTCAGCTAGACCCATATTCACTGTTAAGGATGGAATGTGGCTATCATTCAGACAAATTAGAAGATATACACACACACAAAAAGAAAGATATAAACTAATGTGCATGCATTTTCTTCACATGTGAAACATTGCCGCAGTGGCGTAGATATAGGGATGAAATAATTGTAAGCAGGACGTCCCCCGAAGCTGAGCATATTTTTCAATTACGGTGGCAAGAATTTTTCATTCTGGTAATAGTTTTCATACCTCAACAATTACATTATAAATAATTGTAAAGAACAAGCTCTGTAAGGTAAAGCACCACAGCTTTGATTGTTTCCTGTCAAAATAAAATCGAATATCTAGGAACAAAGATTTTCAAAGAAATAAAAAAAAACCACACATGCCTTGACACACACACCAACGGACATCAAAAGAAGCAAGAAAATTATAACCCCCCCCCCCCCCCCCCCCCCGACTTGGGGTCCAATTGCACAAAAGTTAGTTAAGCTTAACAGACAGTTAACGTTTAGTGAATGCTATATAAATGTAAGAGTTAGCCACAATTTAACTGTTAGTTAGATTTACCTAACCTTAGTGCAACTGGGTCCTGGTCATTTCATATTAGCGACCACAGCGGACACTACAGTGAAAGTGGGACTAAGGGCTGCGTTTGATGACTAGATGCAGTATTTCTTTTTATGTAATTTTATATATAATAACTGTATAATAAGGGAATAAAAGTTGTATTTTATGGTTTCCATCCGATGCAAAGGTATTTATTGCCTGGTCAGTCATTGCACCCAAGTTCAATTTCCGGATGCACATGCATCATTCACTGACCATTGACTCTGTCCCCAAGCAATGTTGATCGAAGGTACAGTTTTATTCGTTTCAGAGCACTGAAGGATCTGTTGCAGATTGATTGTATATTGTTTAACGTCCCTCTCGAGAATATTTCACTCATATGGAGACGTCACCACTGCCGGTGAAGGACTGCAAAATTTAGGCCTATATGCCCGGCGCTTACGGCCATTGAGCAAGGAGGGATCTTTATCGTGCCACACCTGCTGTGACACGGGTCTTCGGATTTTTGTGTTCTCATCTGAAGGACAGCCCCATTTAGTCGCCTCTTACAGGGCCGTAAATTAACCTTCAATTTGGAGGAGGCAGGAAATTAGGCGGGGGTCTGGGGGCCGCCCAGGCCCCCAGACGCTCAGCACATTTTGTGCACACTGAACACGTTTCGTGCAAAATCCTTGATTCTAGGGCCTTCTAAGATGTTACTTGACTAACTCATTCTAAAAGAAAGATTTGGAATGCTTTTTAAGGGAGGTATCATGTTCTTAGTTATTGGAAACAACATAAATTCTAATGAACTTTAAATTTTAATATTTTTTGGCTCAAAAGTTGGAGGAGGCAGCTGCCTCCTCCGCCTCCATGTAATTTACGACCCTGTCTTACGATAAGCAATTTAAGGGGTACTGACGACCTATTCTAACCCGGATTTTCACGGGAAACGTATCGATCAGTGCACTTGGCTTATCGTCAACATTTTGCTATACTTGCATCTCCACCTGATTATTTCTGTTTTGTAAGATGCAAACTTTTTATCAGGCATGTCTACTATGAAAATCGTGCAGTAATATGTCGTACAGTGTAATGTATTGTGCAGTAATATTTCGTACATTGTAATGTATTGGATCAAGTCGTGCAGTAATATTTCGTACAGTGTAATGTATTGGATCAAGTTCGAAACGCTCCAGGAAAAGCTTCGGTACGAACGCAAAGCGTTGTCGGGATTTGCCAATCGGAACTCCTCGAATGTCTCGCGCACTCGACATAGATCTCGGATGTAATACGATGGCATCCATGAGCGAATTTGATGCATTGCTGTGACGTCACAATTGACAATGCATCAAACTTGCTCATGGATGCCATCGTATTACATCCGAGATCTATGTCGAGTGCGCGAGACATTCGAGGAGTTCCGATTGGGGATTTGCTATGAAAAAAATAACTATGTATTGAAAAAAAAACATTTGTAAGCACGTGCTTGCAGTGCTTTGATTCAGCCACGTCACTCTTACAATAGTAATTTAAATTAACACAAAACTGGGGTCAGAGATCTTGAATTATCGGAAACTATATTTTCATTGGAATCAACGGCGTAGAAAAATATCTCTTCTTCCAACTTGAAAATTTTCAAATAGACTTTTGTCTCAATTAGACCAAAAATGAGAGACAGGAAATGTTTCAAAATTATGGGATTAAGTCTTAAAATTAACAAAAGTAACAGAGTATGAAAACAAAAATGATATTTTGGACTTGTCAGTCCTCTTGAGACAATTTTAAATGCTCTATCGCTAATTGTATAGGAAATTAAAAAAAAAAAGGGGGGGACCGTGTTTTCTTTCTTACATCATCCAATACCCTTACTCTATTTTATGTCACTGTGTACCTTATCACACCAGGGTTAGAAGCACTAGAAGTTTGACAGAAATAACGATCAAATCGCAAAATCTTCAAATTATCAGAGGAAATATCCTCTGCCCTATATCTGACTATATCAGCCAGTGTTTTTTGAAGTTCTGCTTTACAAAAAGCTAGAAATGTGTTCATACATAATGTTCATGCTCCAAAATAGAACAAAATGTTTGATAAACCACCAGTATATACAATAGGTGTAGACCTGCCGTAAAGGAATTTCAAGGTCAAGTATGAAACGATTGTGACCTTGAATTATCCTTGACACAACCCCCCCCCCCCCAAACCAAGACACCCAATTTAACAAATCAAATCTAGTGAATACGAGAAGAATCCATAGATTAATTCATCATAAAACCAGTCATTCTAAACTACATGTGTTCACTGGCTATGAGGACTTCGAGACAGCGACTATTTCCCGAGGCGTATTCAATAGCATGTGTCTCGGATTTACAATACAATGTGGTATCTATAAAGGAAGAGCTGGTCCGGCAATAACAGCCGGTATACAGGGAATCAATAGTTATTGAAACAAACCTTTAAATTAAAAAAAATCGCCTTCATCTTTTAACCTGGCATCTTTTGGGCTAAAAGACGGGTCTCAGTCCTCCATCCTTTCATCAAATTTACAAATCGTATAGGCCCAGTAGTGTTTAACCTTCAGAGTTAACTATAAATGCCCTTCACACAAGTCAACAGGCAATAATCAATGATGTAACTCGATTGAGTCAATCTTACTGCATGCGCGCGCGCGGATTTCAATCAATTCAAAATCCACGTGTATGGTCCCCAGTACAGCTGACGTCGATGCAACACGTGTGTACATCTTCAGATGACTGGTGAAATACGTGTGTCGGATATATCTTATGAATGAGTCTGAATGGTGACCATGAATCTTTCTGTTAATTTGCCCCTAGTAATTGTGTTTCTTTGCGTGATTTCCAGTTATGCTGTAGTTGTGGATGTTTCTCTTAAAAACCTAGATAAGGTAAAACGCTTATTTGCATTATTTAAAATCGTTGAAATTAATGAATATCAAGTCATTTGAAAAGTGCTGGGAAATATATATACTGGTAAACTGTAGCAACGAATTGAAATGAAACATAGATAGGAACATGATGATACTTGTTGTTGCTCCTGATGGGGTCTTTTTGTATAAGGTTGCACCGCATTTCGTCCCATTACTAGAACGCACTACGCCAACAGTTTTTTAGCCAATCAAATCTTTGAACTAGTTTACAGCGCATGATGTAGCGTCATAAGTATCCAGGCGCAATTAACTCAGTAGAATAGTAGGATTTGTAGAACTCTTGTCTGAGAGGCTTTTAATAGAAGACCATCTCACAGTAAACCTCTATCACAATTGAACAAGAGAAAACTGAATTTCCTAGTGAAGAAGAACTGTACTATCATCGTCATCACCATCGCACACTGCACAAGCAGACACTGCACTTAATGACAGTATCAAAAGAGGTAGAGTTTTGCAGACTTCAGTGTTGCTATATCACGGCTACCCATGTCCTAAATCATAATGTATCGGTTATGCAAGAAAATTCGTTTGGAGTGTTTCCGGTTATGAGTTAAAAGAGAACAACACGCCGCTTCGACAGGTAGGTAGATCTGAGTTTTTCTTGTTTATGATAATTTAACCTTTGTTAACGAAAATCGGGGAATGTAGTCAGCTGTAGAAATGATTAAAGTACACGAAATAACCACAATTACCCATATCTAAAGCGGCAAGACGACACGAGATGATTTTCCGAGAGCAGAAGGAGGTTGAATTTTGAAAATTTCTCACAACTCTCGATTGTCAGGGTCAATATCGGCTCAATCAGCTAACCAGTCGAAATAAGTTGACCACTCTAGGGACGATTTGTGCAAGTTAAAATTAAAATACTCTACTTTTTTTATGTTGGTGTTTGTATTTTGCCAAAATTTCTATCCAAACGGGTCAGGTAATGCTTTAGAGGATAAGTTATGATTTAATGGATTGGTTAAGATTTAGAGGAAAATTTGGTTAATACACACCCCGCTGATAGATACAATAGTATTACGCACCTGAATGAGTTTGTATTACGTGACGTAATTTAGATTAGTATGTACGATTCTGGATCTGCAATAACCATTAATGCATGACTTAGGATTTATTGAAATTAATTCTTTTTATTTGTAACGAAGGTATTTGAAAAATATTAGTCGTGTTAGGGAAAAAAAGATTGATACCGTTTTCGATTTGCGAATTCACCTCTACTCTTTCCCATGCAAAAAAAAAAAAATGTATAAGCTTTAGAATTTAGGGCTGGGACGATTCAGGGTTAGCTCGATTCGGTTCGGTTTCGATTCAGAACAGCACGGTTCGGTTATTTTCGATTCGGTTCATGTTAGGTCCAATTTATCTAATGACACCACAAAAATTAACAATTTTAATGAGTAGCATATTTGGTTTGATTTAATTCAAGTTATATAACTATATGTTGTCATTTGTAAACATCATATCTATTCATAATGGTATTTTATAACTTTGATAGAAAAAACAAAACACTGACAGTCTATCAAAATTTGTTATATTAATGTGCTGCATAAGTTTTGGATTATTAAACAAATCTATAGTGAATATAAAATGATATTGTTTTCATTGATATGCAAAAATCCAACAATTCTATGAATTGAGAGTCTTTGAAAATCTCTCCTTTATTGATTTACTTCTCTCATGTTAACTGTCAAATATGTGTCATTACCTACGATGTTGATTTCACTCCACCACTGACATAAATGCTATATGTCATGTAAAGATAAACTGCAATGCTCTTACGGACCATATTCTGTTGGTATCTGAGTGGTGAAAATGCTAACTCTTAACACAGTAGTGATTTAAATCTCCGTTGCATAAAAAACCACATGTTTTCAACATCACTCGGACGCCATATTTGTTGTTATGGTGTAAGTAAAATCTAAACCGAACCGAACCGAAATCCGGAATTTGTAATCGGTGCATCGAATCGAATGGTATGAATCGCGGTGCACCGAAATTTTCGGTGCACCGCACAGCCCTACTTTAGATATTTTTCTTCAATGTACATGCATGTACTCGTATATTTATTCAGGAACGTATTCACCAAAACTAAATAAAGATGCTGCTTATTCGGAACCAAAGACGTGGCAATCAAGGCCAGACCCAGATAGTATGTCAACTGTATGTATAGTAGGTGCAGAGAATTGAAGAAGATAGAGTGTATTATTCTAAGGTGTGTATAAGCAACTTATTTATGACTATGTAGAAAATTAACGGATTATGTCGAATACTTATGCATGACCTTTAATTGTCAAATACTTAGGTAACGCTTATGTTTTCTTGATGAAAGGTGAAGATAACGAACAGTGACCAATCTCATAACTCCTATAAGCAATACAAAATAGAGAGTTGGGCAAACATGGACCCCTGGACACACCAGAGGTAGGATTAGGTGCCTAGGAGGAGTAAGCATCCCCCGTCAATCGGCTACACCCGCCGTGAGCCCCACACCCCGATCAGGCAAACGGAGTTGTCCGCAGCCAAAATCAGAACGGTCCACCAATCGCTACATGATGTTGCACAGAATATGTTGTTACTTTGCATTTTCTGGTCTAGTACTTTACTTCAAATTCAGAACACCAAATGTTAAAGTCTATAAGGAATTACTTCATATTAGGATATAGAAATCTATTGATTTCCTAGTAAAATGGTTAAGGGGCCGTAGGCCATAGTCAGATTACCTGGGGGGGGGGGATACACTATATAAATGTAGGTGTCGATCTTGTGTCAATTTACTCTTTAGGATGAATTTATAAGCATGGAAGCTATCATGATATGGTCTTGTGATTATGATAACGTTTTCTCTACTTCACAGGGACCATTTAGACAGAGATCGCCTCCAAAAAAATATATTTACCGAATGCACCAAATCGACATGCCAGAGAACAACCCATCAGGCAACATGATGGTTACAGAATAAATGACTCTAAGCTGTTGCAGCCGCAGAGACTTGGACTAAACTTTGATTACATGTCAGAATCTAATGTGTAATAAAAATACTAGTTAATTTTGAGCGTGGTAGAATAATTACTAAACTAACAAAAATGGACTTTCGGAATACTCCTCATCTGACCAATAATATCAAATTAATTGTTGTCACCATTTGGCGTCTTTTGTCCGCTAACTAAATTCCACATGAGAACCACTGAATGAAAATTAACCAAACATGGCATTGCTGTTTCTCTAAATCAGATTCGTTAAGATAACTGTGAGAGTAGATGCCCTACAAAACCTACTTCTTTGTGAAAAATTATAAAACATTGCTATAAAACAAAGCAAACGTTTTCTCTCTAAACTGCTATTAAGAAAGGTACCTGCAATTTGATACCCATTTTTCTATACAAAGAAATAACAGCCCGTAAAACATTATGTTGACACAAGCATCACTCGAAACATCCGTGTATACAAAGTGAAGTGTCTTACCTACTGTAACGTTTGCTTTGAAATGTTTTAGAAGAGAGCTTAAGAAGGGACAACTCTCAAATTGTAAAATGCTGATAAATCTGAACGGAAGTAGGTATAACCAGAGACCATACTCAAGTAATCTCTCTTTAATGTTAAATACCAAACAAAAACAACAAAAGCAAAACGAGTAAGTGACCAATGTCAATAAAGCTACATGTATGTTGAATTTTCATATGCAAAGTCCGTTTCCCCTTTTAATTGATGGTAAACTTTGTCGCATCCTTTATATTCACACCCGTGCTGAGTTCTTTCCATCTGTAAAATACAAAATAATAGAATAAATAGTGTATGTTGTATTGGGATGGAAATGAAAACACTCAATGAATCTTTGCATAGGAACAGCTGAAGTTAGCGGTAAAAAAAAACTTTAGTATAGTATCAGTACTTGTATTTTTGCATGTATTTTTTCCATAGGCACCTGAAGTATGGATATTACTACCCCCCCCCCCCCTTGATAATTTTTTTTTTGGGGGGGGGGGTCCAATAATTTCTCTGAAATGTGTGAATTCCCTGTCTATCTCATCCCTCTCTCGATTCATGTAATCGTTTCACGCTTTTTGTAAGCTTTAGAGATTGGCCTTCTACCGGTATAATGAAATACGTATAAAACACAGGCACTTATTTCATACATGAGCCACCCCTCCTTAATAATACCACAGGCACTTGTTTCATACATCATGAGTCACCCTCCTTATTAAGGAGGGGGACTCATGTATGAAACAAGTGCCTGTGGTATTATTAAGGAGGGGGGACTCATGTATGAAGCAAGTGCCTGTGGTATTTATTAAGGAGGGGGGACTCGTGTATGAAACAAGTGCCTGTGGTATAAAAAGAGAAATTATTGCCACAAAAAAATTATCATAAAAGGGGGGGGTAGTAATATCCATACCTCAGGTGCCTGTGTTTTTTGTAGAAAATGGGTCTAAGAAGTA
This sequence comes from Ostrea edulis, assembly GCF_947568905.1. Taxonomy (NCBI): domain Eukaryota; kingdom Metazoa; phylum Mollusca; class Bivalvia; order Ostreida; family Ostreidae; genus Ostrea; species Ostrea edulis. Next base: position 60,602,719 of record NC_079164.1, read on the forward strand.
ATTGACAAACAGTGTTCTCCGCACACAAAAAGTTTGCTTAATAAACACAGACGCAGTGTTACATGAAATACTACTTGGTTTTCAAATGTTTCCGGTACCGAGTAATATAAACTTAATCCTAGTCGCATGACGGTTGGTTTCTTGATAAACCAGATCATTGAAAATAACAAAAAATTGGACACTACACGTTGCTTCCCTTTTGTAATATCAAATGATGCAGCGGGTGTGTATTAACCAACCTTTCCTCTATCTAAATCATATCCAATCCATTAAATCATAACTTATCCTCTAAAGCATTACCTGACCCGTTTGGATAGAAATTTTGGCAAAATACAAATACCAACATCAAAAAAGTAGAATATTTTAATTTCAACTTGCACAAATCGTCCCTAGAGTGGTCAACTTATTTCGACTGGTTAGTTGATTGAGCCGATATTGACCCTGACAATCGAGAATCGTGAGAAATATTCAAAATTCAACCCCTTTTTCCTCTCGGAAAATCATCTCATGTCGTCTTGCCGCTTTAGATATGGGTAATTGTGGTTATTTCGTGTACTTTAATCATTTCTACAGCTGACTACATTCCCCGATTCTCGTCAATAGTGGTTAAATTATCATAAACAAGAAAAACTCAGATCTACCTACCTGTCGAAGCGGCGTGTTTTTCTCTTTTAACTCATAACCGGAAACACTCCAAACGAATTTTCTTGCATAACCGATACATTATGATTTAGGACATGGGTAGCCGTGTATATACGGCGCGTGCATTCTGGTCCCTTTTTAGATATACTTTAACTACAGATAGCATGCAGTCATATAGTAAGTTACACTATACTAACGGAAGGAGGTACTGTTTATTACTGGTGCTTCGTCTGTACTGTGAGTACAGAGGTGTAGTTCAGTTACTATCATGGTGTACCGGTATTCTTATTTTTTAGGTCAGGAAAACTGAACCATTTTCAACTTTCTTTATGGTTGCAAAAAGTGAGTACTTCTTTTACCACAATGGGTCTCTATGTCCAAATTTCCACACTACTTTCAAGTTTAAAGCGTGATTCATTGTATTAGATGTGAAGAGTTAGTAAAGGGCAGTTTTTTCCTGAAGGCAGTCTGATTGCCTGTACATGTAGTGATGATCTGTCTCTTTTCTCAGATTGTGAAAAGTGCCGTTTACTGTATCCCAAATTTGTTGCGGCTTCCCAGGCCTTCACAGACGAATCCTCGGTTCTGTTCGGTCGGATCAAGGATACAAAACTTGTGTCTGAATGGGAAGTCACTTCTTTCCCATCGCTGGTTTTCTTTGAAAAAGGTGGTAAACACCCAATGCGGTAAGTATGTAAAGGTACTGGGGTGTGTGTGATTGGAATGACAGATGATAAAACAGCTTAATGCACACTTCGTTTGTCGTCTAATGTGTATTTACTGAATCATCATGGTGTTAATTTTCGTCATTTTCATAGTTTGTGATGAACCCATTAATTCAAATCTTTTTAATTCAAGTATACTTCATCAATCATTCATTACGTCACTGAACCCATAAACATTTAGACATAAAGGTGACATCACTGTTGACACAGTTACGGAGTACGTGTCGAGGGCGTTGGGAAAAGACATCTCGAGTGTTCGTCGCCATTACACAACAGAACTGAAAACCACAAACTTCTATGAAATCCTGGCGATTCCTCGACAATTCAAGTTCCTACTTTTATACAAGCGAGGTAACTATACAAAGGATACAAAAAAAATGTGAATTTTTAGAAAACAATTTAAGAAATCGATAAGATATACAGGCTACTAGTATTCCAAAGTATCCCTTTTACTCTTGATTTTCTTCCAATTTCTTACATGCTTTGATGTATTTAAGAAACGAATGAAAAGCTTTAAATTGTGTATTGCTTCTAATTCCATATGTAAAATGTGCTTTAATATTTCCCAATAATTCTACGTTGACCAACACAAGTTCCCAAAAACGAAGACCTCCAAAAGATATTTCCGGCACATATAGTTGTTTTAACCTAGCTGCAGAACTGTACCTCTCTGAAAAACTATTGTGACGGAACAGAAAGCTACAGATCCACCCCTTATAAAAACCTTCGATTTACGGTGCACAAAAAGGTGCGCACGGTTGAGGCCTGATATCGTTGTATTCTTGTGTTGTTGTCTCATAAATTTAATATTTTAAAAATCCTAACATATTTTCCTCCTATTGTTGTGTCCAAACATACCTTCAAATATTCATTAAAGCCCCATACGACCCGAAAACTCGCAGCTTAATATGAAATATTGAAACATGGTTTGAAAAGCTACGTTTTGCACTGAAGAATCAATATAATTTCAAAGTAGAACAATCGACGATTTTTCAGAATTAACACAATCTTTATAAATTCCTTATCTTAATGTTGAATTATATTTTGAGAAATATGCCGTTTATTCAATATACATACTTTTCATTTATAATACATTTTCGAGCCATTAATTAAAAAGAATGAATATAAAACTGTAAACCACACCATTTCAATGTTTAAACAACGTCACCGGTCGCGGTAGCTCAGGGGTTAAAGCTTTCGCTTAGTGACCGGGAACGTTAAAAATAGGTAGCGATTGGTCCTTCGCCAAATGCTCGGCATTAAGATGGGTCTGAGAAGTTTTTCAGATAGGAGGTCATGTGTTGCGACAGGCGGTGGCACGTTGAATAACCCTCACTGCTACAACCTTGAGAGCTAAGCATAGGTCTACTTTACCTACAACTGGTGAATATTAAAGTTAAAACAAATTATCAAATGTACGTAAAACAAACGAACAAATCACAAGACATCGATTGTTTGTTAAAACAGCGTAAAATTGATCGATGATTCGATTTCAGTGTTTCAAATGAAAGGTGAAGATAACGAACAGTGGTCAATCTCATAACTCCTATAAGTAATACAAAATAGAGAGTTGGGCAAACACGGACCACTGGATATACCAGATGTGGGATCAGGTGCCTTAGGGGAGCAAGCATCCCCTGTTGACCGGTCACACCCGCCGTGAGCCCTATGTCTTGATCAGATTAACGGAGTAAACTGTAGTCAAAATCAATGTGTCAAGAAGGCCTAACAATCGGTATGAGACACATCAGACAGCATTTGACCCAATGATAGGTTGTACTGGCAAATTAAATCGTTATAACGACCCTAGAATTTGCTAAATGCTGACTTTAAACGAGAGTGTTGAAACCCCACTTGCTTGTCAGTAGCCTGCCTGATCATACGCAGAATCAAATTATATATATATATATATATAATATATATAAAGCACAAACAAACAATTATAACACCCAACCTTACGTTTACCCCTAGGATCTAAACGATACATGTGATAATCAATTAATTAATATATAAAGCACTAAATAATCACAACTAGGTACTGAAAATTTTCGCCCCAGCCCGGGGTCAAACCAGCGACGTACGGCACCCACCGCCTAGCAAGATTGTCAAACCAGTGCGTAAGTCCACTCGGCCACAACGACTGTTGTATACCATATGTAGGTGATAATGGAATATTGCTACATAAATATGGGAAGTTGACGATGGAGAAGCTGAAATCATCCCGTTTGTCATAAAGTTGAGTTGTTACATGTCAGTTTGCCGTTAATGTCTACTTTTAATGAAATATCTTAAGTATGAAGCAGAAGTGGACGACTCTGTGATGTCTTTTATTTCGAGTTCACAGGGATATATCGAATCGATATATGAATGAAAATTATTGTTAATTTATGAAACGTCGTCGATATATCTAAATGTCGAATTGAAGGCCACAGCAAGAGGTTTTTTCTTCTCATGTAGAAATTTTTGAATAAATTCTGCTTCATAAGAATATAAAAACAGTTTAGCTAATAAAGTAGCCCAATTCGTGCCCATGTGAATTCCAACAGATTGTTGGAAGACCTGATCACCAAAGACTACGTAGATATTGCCAATGAGGAACGCCAGTATATTGTTTATTTCAACTTCAGAGTACTTGTGCGTGGGATCAGAGTGGTGTTTTACAAAGTAATTTTTTGGATGTCTGATCACTAGATATTTTTTTGGTTATATACATTGTATATATTTTATTTCCCGGAATCTGTTCTATTTATAGTAATAATAAAAGACACTTATCACTAGCTATGAATATTTCCGTTTTCCATTTTTGTTGAAGCAAAAAGTCTAGTCTTTAATTTACCGTTATAGTGAATGATCGTGTAAAGTGTTAAAAAGTCATACGTTTTGATATTGTTGATTTGAGAAAAGTTTTGCGATTTCAAATTTACTAAAAGTTCTTTAGAATTTTTTAGAATCCACATTTGATTTACACCACTTCTTGCATATGTAATGGCACAGTAGGTTTGAAGTTTCTCCTTCACAGCTGTTAATATTTTCGTGAGGAGCAAAAATAGGGGCTTGGTAGAACATTTACTGGATCAAAAAATGTATCTTTCTTTGTAAAGGTTTTTATGAAGTTTAGGAATCCAGTATAGGCACGGTAATTCATATTGACTGAGATATATAATGTCTCTAAAACTGAAGCATGGTTTTGAAGAATTTCATCTTTTGTACAAGTATATAGGAATACTATCACCCAGTAATACCAATTACCGTCGAATGGATCGAGGTCCGTAAATTCTATTTTGCTATTTACCTGTTCATTCTTAATAGTCTATGCGTCTCAAAATATCCTCATTAACAATAATTTACAACACATTTAAATTGTTGTTTTCTTTATGCACAGAAAATGATGAGGACGTTGCTAGAATTGAAAAATTTGCAGAAATTTTCAAAAATGATGATGTCGTAAGTAAAGAAAAGTTCTCATGTACACAATAGACCTCGTGCTAAATTGACTAAGATATGATGTAACATTTTCTCTTTTGATGAAGTCCTCATTTAAACGTACCCATTTTTGTTGATTACAGATTGCATTTCTTCGTCTTGATGTATTACGGGAACCACATCTGGCCGAACAGTATGTACTAATACGTCTGACAGTATCTACTAATACATATAACAGTATCTACTAATATGTCTAACAGTATGTACTAATACATCTAACAGTATGTACTAATACATCTAACAGTATCTACTAATACATCTAACAGTATCTACTAATACATCTAACAGTATGTACTAATACATCTAACAGTATCTACTAATACATCTAACAGTATGCACTAATACATCTAACAGTATGTACTAATACATCTAACAGTATGTACTAATACATCTAACAGTATGTACTGATACATATAACAGTATCTACTAATACATCTAACAGTATCTACTAATACATCTAACAGTATCTACTAAGACATCTAACAGTATCTACTAATACATCTAACAGTATGTACTAATACATCTAACAGTATGTACTAATACATCTAACAGTATCTACTAATAATCTAACAGTATGTACTAATACATCTAACAGTATCTACTAATACATCTAACAGTATGTACTAATACATCTAACAGTATCTACTAATAATCTAACAGTATGTACTAATACATCTAACAGTATCTACTAAGACATCTAACAGTATCTACTAATACATCTAACTGTATGTACGAATACATCTAACAGTATGTACTAATACATCTAACAGTATCTACTAAGACATCTAACAGTATCTACTAATACATCTAACAATATCTACTAATACATCTAACAGTATGTACTAATACATCTAACAGTATCTACTAATACATCTAACTGTATGTACTAATACATCTAACAGTATGTACTAATATGTCTAACAGTATCTACTAATATGTCTAACAGTATGTACAAATACATCTAACAGTATCTACTAATACATCTAACTGTATGTACTAATACATCTAACAATATCTACTAATACATCTAACAGTATCTACTAATACGTCTAACAGTATCTACTAATACATCTAACTGTATGTACGAATACATCTAACAGTATGTACTAATACATCTAACAGTATCTACTAAGACATCTAACAGTATGTACTAATACATCTGACAGTATCTACTAATACATCTAACAGTATCTACTAATATGTCTAACAGTATGTACTAATACATCTAACAGTATGTACTAATACATATAACAGTATGTACTAATACATCTAACAGTATCTACTAATATGTCTAACATTATCTACTAATACGTCTAACAGTATCTACTAATACGTCTAACTGTATGTACTAATACATCTAACAGTATGTACTAATACATCTAACAGTATCTACTAATACGTCTAACAGTATCTACTAATACGTCTAACTGTATGTACGAATACATCTAACAGTATCTACTAATACATCTAACAGTATCTACTAATACATCTAACAGTATCTACTAATACATCTAACTGTATGTACTAATACATCTAACAGTATGTACTAATATGTCTAACAGTATCTACTAATATGTCTAACAGTATGTACAAATACATCTAACAGTATCTACTAATACATCTAACTGTATGTACTTATACATCATAAAGTATCTACTAATACATCTAACAGTATCTACCAATACATCTAACAGTATGTACTAATACATCTAACATTATCTACTAATACGTCTAACTGTATGTACTAATACATCTAACAGTATGTACTAATACATCTAACAGTATCTACTAATACGTCTAACAGTATCTACTAATACATCTAACAGTATCTACTAATACATCTACTAATACATCTAACAGTATGTACTAATACATCTAACTGTATGTACTAATACATCTAACAGTATCTACTAATATGTCTAACAGTATGTACAAATACATCTAACAGTATCTACTAATACATCTAACTGTATGTACTAATACATCATAAAGTATCTACTAATACATCTAACAGTATCTACCAATACATCTAACAGTATGTACTAATACATCTAACATTATCTACTAATACGTCTAACTGTATGTACTAATACATCTAACAGTATGTACTAATACATCTAACAGTATCTACTAATACGTCTAACAGTATCTACTAATACATCTAACAGTATCTACTAATACATCTACTAATACATCTAACAGTATGTACTAATACATCTAACAGTATGTACTAATACATCTAACAGTATGTACTAATACATCTACTAATACATCTACTAATACGTCTAACAGTATGTACTAATACGTCTAACAGTATCTACTAATACGTCTAACTGTATCTACTAATACATCTAACAGTATCTACTAATACATCTAACAGTATGTACTAATACATCTAACATTATCTACTAATATGTCTAACTGTATGTACTAATACATCTAACAGTATCTACTAATACATCTAACAGTATCTACTAATACATCTAACAGTATCTACTAATACATCTAACAGTATGTACTAATACATCTAACAATATCTACTAATACATCTAACAGTATCTACTAATACATCTAACAGTATGTACTGATACGTTTAACAGTATGTACTAATACATATAACAGTATCTACTAATACATCTAACAGTATCTACTAATACATCTAACAGTGTCTACTAATACATCTAACAGTGTCTACTAATACATCTAACAGTGTCTACTAATACATCTAACAGTATGTACTAATACATCTAACATTATCTACTAATACGTCTAACTGTATGTACTAATACATCTAACAGTATCTACTAATACATCTAACAGTATGTACTAATACATCTAACAGTATCTACTAATACATCTAACAGTATGTACTAATACATCTAACAGTATGTACTAATACATCTAACAGTATCTACTAATACATCTAACAGTATGTACTAATACATCTAACAGTATCTACTAATACATCTAACAGTATGTACTAATACATCTAACTGTATGTACTAATACATCTAACAGTATCTACTAATACATCTAACAGTGTCTACTAATACATCTAACAGTGTCTACTAATACATCTAACAGTGTCTACTAATACATCTAACAGTATGTACTAATACATATAACAGTATCTACTAATACATCTAACAGTGTCTACTAATACATCTAACAGTGTCTACTAATACATCTAACAGTATGTACTAATACATCTAACAGTATGTACTGATACATATAACAGTATCTACTAATACATATAACAGTATCTACTAAGACATATAACAGTATCTACTAAGACATATAACAGTATCTACTAATACGTCTAACAGTATCTACTAATACATCTAACAGTATCTACTAATAATCTAACTGTATGTACGAATACATCTAACAGTATGTACTAATACATATAACAGTATCTACTAAGACATATAACAGTATCTACTAATACGTCTAACAGTATCTACTAATACATCTAACAGTATCTACTAATAATCTAACTGTATGTACGAATACATCTAACAGTATGTACGAATACATCTAACAGTATCTACTAATACATCTAACAGTATGTACTAATACATCTAACAGTATGTACTAATACATCTAACAGTATCTACTAATACATCTAACAGTATGTACTAATACATCTAACAGTATCTACTAATACATCTAACAGTGTCTACTAATACGTATAACAGTATCTACTAATACGTCTAACAGTATCTACTAATACATCTAACAGTATCTACTAATAATCTAACTGTATGTACGAATACATCTAACAATATCTACTAATACATCTAACAGTATCTACTAATACATCTAACAGTATCTACTAATACATCTAACAGTATTTACTAATACGTCTAACAGTATGTACTAATATGTCTAACAGTATGTACTAATACATCTAACAGTATGTACGAATACATCTAACAGTATCTACTAATACATATAACAGTATCTACTAATACATCTAACAGTATCTACGAATATATCTAGCAGTATGTACTAATACGTCTAATAGTATCTACTAATACATCTAACAGTATCTTCCAATACATCAAACAGTATCTACTAATGCATCTAACAATATCTACTAATACATATAGCAGTATCTACTAAGACATCTAACAGTATCTATTAATACATCTAACAGTATCTACTAATACATCTAACAGTATCTACTAATACATCTAACTGTATGTACTAATACATCTAACATTATCTATTAATACATCTAACAGTGTCTACTAATACATCTAACAGTGTCTACTAATACATCTAACAGTGTCTACTAATACATCTAACAGTATGTACTAATACATCTAACATTATCTACTAATACGTCTAACTGTATGTACTAATACATCTAACAGTATCTACTAATACATCTAACAGTATGTACTAATACATCTAACAGTATCTACTAATACATCTAACAGTATGTACTAATACATCTAACAGTATGTACTAATACATCTAACAGTATCTACTAATACATCTAACAGTATCTACTAAGACATATAACAGTATCTACTAATACATCTAACAGTATGTACTAATACGTCTAACAGTATCTACTAATACATCTAACAGTATCTACTAATAATCTAACTGTATGTACGAATACATCTAACAGTATGTACTAATACATATAACAGTATCTACTAAGACATATAACAGTATCTACTAATACGTCTAACAGTATCTACTAATACATCTAACAGTATCTACTAATAATCTAACTGTATGTACGAATACATCTAACAGTATCTACTAATACATCTAACAGTATCTACTAATACATCTAACAGTATGTACTAATACATCTAACAGTATGTACTAATACATCTAACAGTATGTACTAATACATCTAACAGTATCTACTAATACATCTAACAGTATGTACTAATACATCTAACAGTATCTACTAATACATCTAACAGTGTCTACTAATACATATAACAGTATCTACTAATACGTCTAACAGTATCTACTAATACATCTAACAGTATCTACTAATAATCTAACTGTATGTACGAATACATCTAACAATATCTACTAATACATCTAACAGTATCTACTAATACATCTAACAGTATGTACGAATACATCTAACAGTATCTACTAATACATATAACAGTATCTACTAATACATCTAACAGTATCTACGAATATATCTAGCAGTATGTACTAATACGTCTAATAGTATCTACTAATACATCTAACAGTATCTTCCAATACATCAAACAGTATCTACTAATGCATCTAACAATATCTACTAATACATATAGCAGTATCTACTAAGACATCTAACAGTATCTATTAATACATCTAACAGTATCTACTAATACATCTAACAGTATCTACTAATACATCTAACTGTATGTACTAATACATCTAACAATATCTACTAATACATATAGCAGTATCTACTAAGACATATAACAGTATCTACTAAGACATCTAACAGTATCTACTAATACATCTAACAGTATCTACTAATATGTCTAACAGTATGTACTAATACATCTAACAGTATGTACTAATACATCTACTAATACATCTAACAGTATCTATTAATACATCTAACAGTATGTACTAATACATCTAACAGTATCTACTAAGACATCTAACAGTATCTATTAATACATCTAACAGTATCTACTAATACCTCTAACTGTATGTACTAATACATCTAACAGTATGTACTAATACATCTAACAGTATGTACTAATACATCTAACAATATCTACTAATACATCTAACAGTATCTACTAATACGTCTAACAGTATCTACTAATACATCTAACTGTATGTACGAATACATCTAACAGTATGTACTAATACATCTAACAGTATCTACTAAGACATCTAACAGTATGTACTAATACATATAACAGTATGTACTAATACATCTAACAGTATCTACTAATATGTCTAACATTATCTACTAATACGTCTAACAGTATCTACTAATACGTCTAACTGTATGTACTAATACATCTAACAGTATGTACTAATACATCTAACAGTATCTACTAATACGTCTAACAGTATCTACTAATACGTCTAACTGTATGTACGAATACATCTAACAGTATCTACTAATACATCTAACAGTATCTACTAATACATCTAACAGTATCTACTAATACATCTAACTGTATGTACTAATACATCTAACAGTATGTACTAATATGTCTAACAGTATCTACTAATATGTCTAACAGTATGTACAAATACATCTAATAGTATCTACTAATACATCTAACTGTATGTACTAATACATCATAAAGTATCTACTAATACATCTAACAGTATCTACCAATACATCTAACAGTATGTACTAATACATCTAACATTATCTACTAATACGTCTAACTGTATGTACTAATACATCTAACAGTATGTACTAATACATCTAACAGTATCTACTAATACGTCTAACAGTATCTACTAATACATCTAACAGTATCTACTAATACATCTACTAATACATCTAACAGTATGTACTAATACATCTAACTGTATGTACTAATACATCTAACAGTATCTACTAATATGTCTAACAGTATGTACAAATACATCTAACAGTATATACTAATACATCTAACTGTATGTACTAATACATCATAAAGTATCTACTAATACATCTAACAGTATCTACCAATACATCTAACAGTATGTACTAATACATCTAACATTATCTACTAATACGTCTAACTGTATGTACTAATACATCTAACAGTATGTACTAATACATCTAACAGTATCTACTAATACGTCTAACAGTATCTACTAATACATCTAACAGTATCTACTAATACATCTACTAATACATCTAACAGTATGTACTAATACATCTAACAGTATGTACTAATACATCTAACAGTATGTACTAATACATCTACTAATACATCTACTAATACGTCTAACAGTATGTACTAATACGTCTAACAGTATCTACTAATACGTCTAACTGTATCTACTAATACATCTAACAGTATCTACTAATACATCTAACAGTATGTACTAATACATCTAACATTATCTACTAATATGTCTAACTGTATGTACTAATACATCTAACAGTATCTACTAATACATCTAACAGTATCTACTAATACATCTAACAGTATCTACTAATACATCTAACAGTATGTACTAATACATCTAACAATATCTACTAATACATCTAACAGTATCTACTAATACATCTAACAGTATGTACTGATACGTTTAACAGTATGTACTAATACATATAACAGTATCTACTAATACATCTAACAGTATCTACTAATACATCTAACAGTGTCTACTAATACATCTAACAGTGTCTACTAATACATCTAACAGTGTCTACTAATACATCTAACAGTGTCTACTAATACATCTAACAGTATGTACTAATACATCTAACATTATCTACTAATACGTCTAACTGTATGTACTAATACATCTAACAGTATCTACTAATACATCTAACAGTATGTACTAATACATCTAACAGTATCTACTAATACATCTAACAGTATGTACTAATACATCTAACAGTATGTACTAATACATCTAACAGTATCTACTAATACATCTAACAGTATGTACTAATACATCTAACAGTATCTACTAATACATCTAACAGTATGTACTAATACATCTAACTGTATGTACTAATACATCTAACAGTATCTACTAATACATCTAACAGTGTCTACTAATACATCTAACAGTGTCTACTAATACATCTAACAGTGTCTACTAATACATCTAACAGTATGTACTAATACATATAACAGTATCTACTAATACATCTAACAGTGTCTACTAATACATCTAACAGTGTCTACTAATACATCTAACAGTATGTACTAATACATCTAACAGTATGTACTGATACATATAACAGTATCTACTAATACATATAACAGTATCTACTAAGACATATAACAGTATCTACTAAGACATATAACAGTATCTACTAATACATCTAACAGTATCTACTAATACATCTAACAGTATCTACTAATAATCTAACTGTATGTACGAATACATCTAACAGTATGTACTAATACATATAACAGTATCTACTAAGACATATAACAGTATCTACTAATACGTCTAACAGTATCTACTAATACATCTAACAGTATCTACTAATAATCTAACTGTATGTACGAATACATCTAACAGTATGTACGAATACATCTAACAGTATCTACTAATACATCTAACAGTATGTACTAATACATCTAACAGTATGTACTAATACATCTAACAGTATGTACTAATACATCTAACAGTATCTACTAATACATCTAACAGTATGTACTAATACATCTAACAGTATCTACTAATACATCTAACAGTGTCTACTAATACGTATAACAGTATCTACTAATACGTCTAACAGTATCTACTAATACATCTAACAGTATCTACTAATAATCTAACTGTATGTACGAATACATCTAACAATATCTACTAATACATCTAACAGTATCTACTAATACATCTAACAGTATCTACTAATACATCTAACAGTATTTACTAATACGTCTAACAGTATGTACTAATATGTCTAACAGTATGTACTAATACATCTAACAGTGTGTACGAATACATCTAACAGTATCTACTAATACATATAACAGTATCTACTAATACATCTAACAGTATCTACGAATATATCTAGCAGTATGTACTAATACGTCTAATAGTATCTACTAATACATCTAACAGTATCTTCCAATACATCAAACAGTATCTACTAATGCATCTAACAATATCTACTAATACATATAGCAGTATCTACTAAGACATCTAACAGTATCTATTAATACATCTAACAGTATCTACTAATACATCTAACAGTATCTACTAATACATCTAACTGTATGTACTAATACATCTAACATTATCTATTAATACATCTAACAGTGTCTACTAATACATCTAACAGTGTCTACTAATACATCTAACAGTGTCTACTAATACATCTAACAGTGTCTACTAATACATCTAACAGTATGTACTAATACATCTAACATTATCTACTAATACGTCTAACTGTATGTACTAATACATCTAACAGTATCTACTAATACATCTAACAGTATGTACTAATACATCTAACAGTATCTACTAATACATCTAACAGTATGTACTAATACATCTAACAGTATGTACTAATACATCTAACAGTATCTACTAATACATCTAACAGTATCTACTAAGACATATAACAGTATCTACTAAGACATATAACAGTATCTACTAATACGTCTAACAGTATCTACTAATACATCTAACAGTATCTACTAATAATCTAACTGTATGTACGAATACATCTAACAGTATGTACTAATACATATAACAGTATCTACTAAGACATATAACAGTATCTACTAATACGTCTAACAGTATCTACTAATACATCTAACAGTATCTACTAATAATCTAACTGTATGTACGAATACATCTAACAGTATCTACTAATACATCTAACAGTATCTACTAATACATCTAACAGTATGTACTAATACATCTAACAGTATGTACTAATACATCTAACAGTATCTACTAATACATCTAACAGTATGTACTAATACATCTAACAGTATCTACTAATACATCTAACAGTGTCTACTAATACATATAACAGTATCTACTAATACGTCTAACAGTATCTACTAATACATCTAACAGTATCTACTAATAATCTAACTGTATGTACGAATACATCTAACAATATCTACTAATACATCTAACAGTATCTACTAATACATCTAACAGTATGTACGAATACATCTAACAGTATCTACTAATACATATAACAGTATCTACTAATACATCTAACAGTATCTACGAATATATCTAGCAGTATGTACTAATACGTCTAATAGTATCTACTAATACATCTAACAGTATCTTCCAATACATCAAACAGTATCTACTAATGCATCTAACAATATCTACTAATACATATAGCAGTATCTACTAAGACATCTAACAGTATCTATTAATACATCTAACAGTATCTACTAATACATCTAACAGTATCTACTAATACATCTAACTGTATGTACTAATACATCTAACAATATCTACTAAGACATCTAACAGTATCTATTAATACATCTAACAGTATCTACTAATACCTCTAACTGTATGTACTAATACATCTAACAGTATGTACTAATACATCTAACAGTATGTACTAATACATCTAACAATATGTACTAATACATCTAACAGTATGTACTAATACATCTAACAGTATCTACTAAGACATCTAACAGTATGTACTAATACATCTAACAGTATGTACTAATACATCTAACAGTATGTACTAATACATCTAACTGTATGTATGAATACATCTAACAGTATCTACTAATACATCTAACAGTATCTACTAATACATCTAACAGTATGTACTAATACATCTAACATTATCTACTAAGACATCTAACAATATCTACTAATATGTCTAACAGTATCTACTAATACATCTAACAGTATCTACTAATACATTTAACAGTATCTACTAAGACATATAACAGTATCTACTAATACATCTAACAGTATCTACTAAGACATCTAACAGTATGTACTAATACATCTAACATTATCTACTAAGACATCTAACAATATCTACTAATATGTCTAACAGTATCTACTAATACATCTAACAGTATCTACTAATACATTTAACAGTATCTACTAAGACATATAACAGTATCTACTAATACATCTAACAGTATCTACTAAGACATCTAACAGTATGTACTAATACATCTAACATTATCTACTAAGACATCTAACTATATCTACTAATATGTCTAACAGTATGTACTGATACATCTAACAGTATCTACTAATACATCAAACAGTATCTACTAATACATCTAACAGTATCTACTAATACGTCTAACAGTATGTACTAATACATCTAACAGTATCTACTGATACATCTAACAGTATCTACTAATATATCAAACAGTATCTACTAATACATCTAACAGTATCTACTAATACATCTAACAGTATGTACTAATACATCTAACAGTATGTACTAATACATCTAACAGTATATACTAATACATCTAACAGTATGTACTAATACATCTAACAGTATGTACTAATACGTCTAACAGTATCTACTAAGACATCTAACAGTATCTACTAATACATCTAACAGTATGTACTAATACGTCTAACAGTATATACTAATACATCTAACAGTATGTACTAATACGTCTAACAGTATCTACTAATACATCTAACAGTATCTACTAATACATCTAACAGTATGTACTGATACGTTTAACAGTATGTACTAATACGTCTAACAGTATCTACTAATACGTCTAACAGTATCTACTAATACATCTAACAGTATCTACTAATATATCTAACAGTATCTACTAATACATCTAACAGTATGTACTAATATATCGAACAGTGTCTATTGTTTTACGGATTAGCCGTAGTCACTTTTTTTTAGCCTCACTATTTACACTGCAAGGAAAAACCACGAATTGACATTTGATATAACAGAATTCTGATATTGTGTGAAATCGGATTAAATAGTGTATAAATATGCAGTGTATCGGTTTCTGTCGTAGGTTTGAGACTCGGCAATATCCTGCACTTTATTGGTATGTAGACGATGAGCGCCCTACAAAAGCGAGGTATGGCGGGAAATTGGATGATACACAGATATTTGAATTCATCAAAGATCAGACGGGGATTCAAAGAACTAAATCTGGCGCATTAGTTGAAAATGTAAGTATTTTGTTAACGCCAATTTAAGATTTCATTGTGGTAGATACCTATCTACTTCATATGTTGAAGGTGCTTACTTAGAGGATCCATTACATTTCGGATATCTGAGATTCACAGCCTAATATTTACATTTCGGATATCAGAGATTCACAGCCTAATATTTACATTTCGGATATCAGAGATTCACAGCCTAATATTTACATTTCGGATATCTGAGATTCACAGCCTAATATTTACATTTCGGATATCAGAGATTCACAGCCTAATATTTACATTTCGGATATCAGAGATTCACAGCCTAATATTTACATTTCGGATATCTGAGATTCACAGTCTAATATTTACATGTCGGATATCAGAGATTCACAGCCTAATATTTACATTTCGGATATCAGAGATTCACAGCCTAATATTTACATTTCGGATATCAGAGATTCACAGTCTAATATTTACATTTCGGATATCAGAGATTCACAGCCTAATATTTACATTTCGGATATCAGAGATCCACAGCCTAATATTTACATTTCGGATATCAGAGATTCACAGCCTAATATTTACATTTCCAAAGACTTAAATATATTGCGTCTATTTTAACGGCTGGGAATTCCGACAGAAAAAAAAAGAATATAAATTTCAATTTTGAAAATACGCATGGTGAGCGTGTGAAGCCAGAATCCTCCTACTGAAGCATGCCGGCGGAAAGCGTCGCAGTTCATAGCCTCGTATTTCCAAAAATGTTTATTTCGTAAGTAAATTAATGTCCCATGACAAGGTTCGATAACAGGAGAAAGAATGGATTATTTAGGTCACCTACTCAGTTCTAAAGTAAATTATTTAGGTCACCTACTCAGTTCTATAGTAAATTATTTAGGTCACCTACTCAGTTCTATAGTAAATTATTTAGGTCACCTACTCAGTTCTATAGTAAATTATTTAGGTCACCTACTCAGTTCTATAGTAAATTATTAAGGTCACCTACTCAGTTCTATAGTACATGTAACACTCGCAATCTATGCCAATGCAATATTAGTTATAAAAATGTTCTTAACGTGACGTAAAACAAACGATTTTCATTATTACTAAAGAACATTACAGATAGATTAGATTGGTACTGTTAAGACTGTGTTGGAAGATGATATTTGAATTCTAAATACTTTAATTATATATAGGCAGGAAGACTTGGTGATTTAGACGATCTAATATCGGAGCAGATCAACTTAATTGCAAAGGCAAAGAACATGGTAATTTGCAATATCGTATGTTATAAGATTTAAATTGCCATTCCTTATGCTCTACTTTTGATGAATACACTAGTACATAATTGATTTAATGATTCATAATCAAACTTCTTTTTTTTCTTTTGCAGGATTTAATAATATCCGAGGCAAAAAAGAGGGCTGGCTATCATAAAAAAGAGTAATAATGCAAACTAATTGACCATATTTGAAATGCTTGACTAAAATACCCAACTATAGCAACTATTCTAACACCGTATCATACACCGTCTGTCTACGCTTGAATACTATATACATGTACATGTGCAAATGTAGTGTCTCAGGTAAATGGATCAGAAAACTTCTAAGTTTTTTTAAAGATAGGGCTTTGTCAGATAGATTTGATAAGTACTGGTGTTGTTTTTATAATTGCTACTGTGTGGTATCATTCCAGTTTGGCTAAATATTACATTTACCTCTTGAAAGAAATCAAGAAAGCCAAAACAATTGACGTTCTGGATGATGAGAGAGCTGCAATTAACAGGGCGCTATCTGAAGGTACACGTAACTCGATACTACATCGACAGTTGCATCGGTTTAGTTTTTTTTAATTATACATGTACATAGCTGTCTGTTGTCCGTCTGTCCGTAAACTTTATACATTCTTTAAATCTTCTCCATCAGAACCGCTGAACCAGTTTTAACCAACTTGCCACAAAGCATCACTGAGTAAAGAGAATTCTTTTTTTCCCCATGAATGATCACTGCCCTTTTAAAGGAGACATAATTAAGAAATAGTGAAAATATGATCATTATAGTGGCATTTTACAAAAATCTTCTTCTCAAGAACCACTGGATCAGAAAACACAAGATTTGTGCGAAAGCTTGCTTGAAGAATGTAGATTCAAAATTGTTCAAATCATGGCCCCGAGGGTATGGTGGGACCATAATAGGGTATCAAAGTTTTAAATGGGAATTTGTAGAAATTTAAAAAAAAAAAAATCTTGTTAAGAACATCAGGGCTTTTATTATTCATATCAGTATGTAAACATCACCAGGTAATGTAAAGTCAAGTTTGATGTAATCATGGCCATGTGGGTGGTGGTGATTGGAGGGGGGGGGAGCCACAATAGGGGATCAAAGTTTTATATTAGAATATATGGAAGAAAACATTAAAATCTTTTTCTCGTGAACAGCAAGTCAATGATTATTCATTAGGTCAATTCATCTATAAAGTGAAGTGACCTGTTGCCCGACGTCCATACGACCGTCTCTAAACTTTACATGTTTTTGTTTTACCTATTCTCCAGAATTTACGAAGCTAATTTCAACTAAACTTACCATAAATGATCCTTGGGGATTTCTTTCAACGAAGGGTCACACCCTTTTCAAAGGAGAGATAATCAAGAAATAGTGAAATTATGGTGGCATCTTTTGAAAATCTTCTTTTCAAGAACCACTGGACCAGAAAAGACAAAACTTAGGTGAAAGCTTCCTTATAGAATGTAGATTTACAATTGTTTAAATCATGACCCCGAGGGTAGGGTGGGACCACAATAGCTTTATATGGGGATATATAGGGAAAAATCTTCTCTAGAACAACAGGGCCTTGATTAAGTCATATCAAGATACAAGCATCCTAAGTAACGCAGATCCAAGTTTCTTCAAATCAGTGCCCTGGGGTAGATTTTGTACACAATACGGATTAAAAGTTTTACATGAGAAGTTTTTGGGAAATTTTGAAAATCTTTCTAAAGAAAAGATATGGCTCGTAGGTTTTAGGGTGTGGCTATAATCGGAGATAAGGATGTCACATGATACATGAATATAAGGAGATATAGGGCATCCCTATATATAATCAACTTAGATTATGTCGTTATCCCGTTTGGCTTAAGTGGGGTCATAATATGGGTTCAATTTTTTTTCGTGGGAATAAAGAGGATGATTCTTTTTAAAAGAAAAAGAAAAACAGCAGGACAAAGTTGACTCAGGTGAGGGTTGTGGCCCAGGGCCTCTTTTTTTTTTTTTTTTATTTGTTTCTTCAGATATCAAAATTCTCGTAATCGTTTTCAGATCCTGGACCAAAGACTTCGGAGGCACTGATCAAGATGAGGAACATAATACATAGCATTGTGGACGCGACTGGGGCAGATTTACATAAAAGATCTGGAAATTCGCAGTTCGTTATGAACAGAGAAGCCCGAGAAGTTAAATTACAGATCGATGAAGAACTTGTGTACCTTGACAATGGCGATGAATTCCGTGCTACTGGCGATGGTAGAACGGTCAAAATTAAGAAGAAGGGTAAAAAGAAAAAGAGTCAAGAAAAACGTAAAGAGCACTCCCATCACCACGACGAACTATAATGAGCGAACATAACATGTAATCATAAAACTGTACTTAAAATTTCTGGTTTATAGAAACATCGCATACTTAGTGACAAAGGATTTTATGAACTTGATAATGGAATACTTAGCGATGAAAACACTATAGGCGATGTACAGAACGATAAACGTTGCATTATTCCGGTTAGTTCTGGTCAGGTTAGTAGCTAGAGGCTCCTTATTTGTTAACAAGTATTCTTCTTGTTGTAGTCGCTAATAAATTTATTATATAATTTAATCATGTTTTTCTACGGTGATAGGGTTGACATCACACTGTTTATTGTAATGTATTGACACACATCTCTTAAAGATCGTGCAAATCGACAGGTCCCGGAAAGTCTAGAAAGAATGGGTGACTTAGGGACCGCCCTTTTTGTTCTCCGTGGTTGAAACTGGTCTCAAAGTTAATAAAGCACAAGTCCAAGCCAAATTCCGTCTCACGTTACGAAGGATTACACATTTCAAAATGCTTTTTGTCCACGAATTCACGATATTACTTGTTAAACCGTACAATCATCTCTTATCAAGGGCTTCCTAAAATAGCGAAGTGTTTAAATTCCTCAGGGCATCAGGTTTTTTCAAGTGCCTGTATTTTTATTTTGTGTCTATTCTTGTTCAAATCGAACCACAATCACAGCAAAGTTAAAATTTTATATAAGAAATAAATATACATACAGAAAAAATATTTATTGAAATATCATCTCAAGAAAATGGGTTAATAGTCATTAAATTTCCTATGGTAACTCCCATTTGAAAATCCCTGGAGTCGAGAAGCAACAACTAGCGTTCAATGTTTCCCCGGGATTCTGTAAAGCGATTCAGGTGCACGTCTATCACATTGGCCGAAAGAATACAACAGTAGCTAAAGAAGTGTGGTGAAATAACGATTTAATGAAAACACATCAAATATAGATCTCTATATATGTACTCTGTATAATATGAGCACAATCAAAGCTAATACTGTATGCCATATATTAAAAGCTGGCTCGTTGCCTGAACAAACGTTTCTTGAGCAAGATGGGTTGCTAATACTTTCGTATTCTAATACTTTTAAAGTGCAAACACAGAAAACTATCAACATACAGACTATTCAATTACATAAATATCTAAAGATAAAAAAAAATCAACAAACACGGTTTCTAGAAATAACAATAATAAACACTGTCTATAATTAATAATACTGATGGAAAATGAGAAATAACGTTCGTTTGTAATACTGAAGGAATCAAATATGCGCCGTGATAACAAAGATATTTAACAATGACATGACAGAACCAGATCTATGTCGTTTAAGAATCTTCACGGTTTATCTCCAGGCTTCAGAAGCAATGTTCCTACTGTACTGCGGGTAGGTGTCCCTGTATCGGGCACTGAAACAGAGGTCAAGGTCACATGAATTATATTGGCATTGAAAGACGAAAATTCATTGAAATACAATGTATTGTATTGCCCCTACTCACTAGATGTTAGCCGGAATTGGCCTTTGGCCGTGGTGATCTAAAGTTGGTTCTTGGCGTAAAGTATACTGAAATAAAGGTTTAGAAAAATAGTGTAGAGCTTGAATAATTTATTTTGGAAAACTGTTAACTGCGTATATTAACAGATTCTTCTATACAAAGTGAAATGAGCCTTACATTCCACGACTTGGTGATTTCCGGTCTCAGGTATCGGACAGCATACCCAACGAATCGCTGATCTGTGTAAAGGAAAACCCTATGTTTATATCACTACTGTTCCATCTTTATAGTTAATATCATACTGATATATCACTACTGTTCCATCTTTATAGTTAATATCATACTGATATATCACTACTGTTCCATCTTTATAGTTAATATCATACTGATATTAAAATGCTTTACTGTGCGATACGTTCCGAATACATGCATAGTTACTGTTACAGAAATTCCAGACGACCGCTGGACCTTATTGCCCCCTTTTAAAATTTCTCCTACAAAATTAATGTTAGCGATTCATAATTTTAGATATGTGATTTTTGTTTCCTTAGCATTAACATTTCATATTCTCTAGCCATTTAGTCGACTGCCACCGGAGAATTCTGTAGTACAGTAATAGTCGACAGTTTAAACATACACGGTACTTGACAAGGATGCAGAATGACAATAGAATATGAAATATTGATGGAAAAAGAAAGAAAAATCACTTATCTAAATATAAATCGCTAATATTTATTTTGTTCGAAAAATGCACAAAAGAAAGGGAAACTCACGGTTGAGTGGCTGATGTTCTTGTCAAATAGATACCGCGTTCGCTTGTAAATCAGCGCCTTTCTGAATTCAAATTGAATGAATAACAACTATGCACAAACCTTTGCTACTTGGGAGGGCAGGTAATTGGATGTTGAATCTCTCTGGCGACCTGTTCAGGAAATCTGACCACTCGGTGCGGGCTCGCCTGGAAATTTTAGTACCATATCAATTCAATGCACTTGAGTTTAGAATTCTGTTAATTTTTAAAAATTAATCAGTCTTACTTAAGTTCCTCTGGTGTGGTATAGTGTTTGTGTAACTGTTTCCCTGTTGACGTAATTTCCTGAAAAGATCATCGGAATATGTAATCATCGGAATCGATTTATGTAAGATCATCGGATTGAGTTCATTATCGAATTTAGTTCTTCGAAAATGTAAGATCATCGGATTTAGTTTATTAAATTCATCGAAAATGTGAAATCATCGGATTTAGTTCATCGAAAATGTAAGATCAGCGGATTTAGTTCTTCGAAAAAATGTAAGATCACCGGAATTAATTCATCGAAAATGTAAGATCATCGGATTTAGTTCATCGAAAATGTAAGATCAAATTATGTAAGACCATCGAATAATGTACCGACTGTACATTTTTGTTACTCAAAGGGGAGTAACTCTAATTTACTTTTAGTAACACTAAGACAAATATTACCAGAGTTCAAATAAATCTAATACTCACCAGACCGGACATATTCTTTACTGGCGGTTCCATCATCGTGGACGTGGATCTCTGAAAGTCAACTGTCAAAGGAATTCTTAGATATGTATTTATTTAGATTCAAAACTCTAATAGAAGTACAAGGCATTAGATGCTTATTCTACGATCAATCATGCTTATATAAATATTTATTCATGATTTGTTTTAAAAACTGTGACTATATATTCCAATTTTCTTTAAAAAGTGAAATCACGAGGTCGATATAAATATGACAAAGCCAAACTAGAATACAAAGACATTTAAGAACTTTACCGACGTAATTTTGAAAAATAAAATCTCTGTAAAATTTAATCTTCAAACCATCGCTTCCAGTTTAAGGGATAAGTACGCCACTTAATGAAAGGTTATGTTCTTTTAAAAAAATTATGGGGGGGGGGGGAGATACGGTGGATTCCATTGTATTTTTTATAAAGCATTATCGAAGACACTCAAGAATCATCTACACATTAAATTTCGCAACCCAGATGTAATGAAATTTCCTGAAAAAGTTATGCATTTTTATTCACGAATTCAATAAATCATAATATCTTTAGAATCTTTTTTTTTTCTTTATGAATAATATTTTTATTCCACACATTGCCTCTGACGAATACTATTTTAGTACGTTTAATTAACTCGCCGCTTGTGTGAAGAAATAATTAATGCCCTTACGTGGGCCTTGTTGATTAATAAGTAAAGACACAATGACAAAAAATCACAAGTAAATACATGTACATATTTGTTCATAGACTAAAGGAGCCTTGCGACTCACAGATATATACATTTATTTACATTTACAACATTAACTTTACCAAATGTAATGATATATATTTCCTTACGTTTTAAATAATGCGCGTGTAAATCTTGATAAATATATTATGTCCATTTCAACAACTGGGTATTCCGATAGAAGTGAAAATAGAATGTAAATATAAGAAATGAATTTCGTTTTTGTAAATACATGAGGGTGTGAACTGTGGCGCTTGATGAAGTGGGCTTGTGATTACAGTTGTGTGACATGAATTACAGATTCGTTGACTTGTGATTACAGTTGTGTGACATGAATTACAGATTCGTTGACTTGTGATTACAGTTGTGTTACATGAATTACAGATTCGTTGACTTGTGATTACATTAATGTATCCTCCTTTTTCAATATTCAATGAATGCGCAGAAAAATGATATTTACAAAATATTGACTTCACCTTCTTTGTGAGAGGTAAACAAAAATAAGAAATAATCCCCAAGTGCAAATTACATTTAGACGATTTATCAAATACATTGTAACAACTTTATAAGAGAGTCTGTACGCGGATATTTACATACATTCTATGCTGAAATAACTGTAGTATGCAAACAAACTGGATGGAAACTTGTCTGCACATCCTTTGACATTAGATCAGCTTCATTTATTACTGACACTGGCATTGACAGTTCAGTCTTTCTGCAGTGTCTTTGTGATTTCAGATTTTTTTTCTCTCTAATTTTCAGATTTTCGTACTCATCAGTCAACAAAACTTAAAGGTTAAGCGCATGACTATTCTCTTTGAAGGTTAGTTTGCCCAATATTTTCAAGAGAATTGTGTAATGCAGATACTAGAATTTTCATTCTGTACAGTTTGCCATGCTATTTATAACTTTCATGCATTTAAATCGCAAGTAAACCGTGTCTTTTGTCAGTATGTTCATGGCAATGCAAACGGACCATTGTTCTTCTTGTATTGCAAAAGGATTTAAATTTTTTCGCATGCCATTTTCTACTTAACAATTTCAATAACTCATTTACCCATACATTTTACAGCTTTTCCACCCTATATTCAATGTTTGATGTAAGTCAGAAAGTTTGATTTTCACATTTTCGTTTATAAAATCGAAGAGAAATCGATAAAATTCTCGAGCAAAATAGAAAAAAATCAACGTGTAGATACTGCTGGGATTTCCTGTGTACATTATATTCAATAATCCGACGGCTATTGATTTGATCAGGTTACATTGAAGATTTTCATAGGGCATGTAAAGATATCAATCGTTTTTAGAGCAGCTTATGATTAACGATTAAACAGTGCTACTGTCTTCGATATTCTGTAATAAATTTAAATACTGATATTTATTGTCCTTCGATAAACTTTGTATTAAAGTGATAGGCTCTGGATTGTGGTCAGAATTCCGTATGGTGAACAATTGAGATCTATTAAACATACACTCACATAAAATATAATGACGTGTCATTCAACATATCCCGCTGTAAAGATTTTTTATTTAATACGTAATTCTTCATAGGTAACAGCGGAAATACAGTCAATACATTGACGGTCCAGTAAACCGTGCTATCAAACACGAGTAGTACATGTATATTCAAGAATGACATTTCTTTAGTTTTGAAGTTGGCAAAATATCTAAACATATTAAGTCTACTTATGGATTAACGGTCCTCGCACATTGATACACACGTTTATTCATAATTAGGATGTGTCCGTACTAGACATTACTAATTATCTAATCCACAGGGAACTTTTTTTCTCCATTATTTACAAAGTGATAAAACAAAATACCACATAAAGATAATCAATACTTTCACACACCCTTTCCTTTATCCTGCGGATAAAATTCGATTACAGACCTGGTCCACAGGATGTGGTAGTACGGCAATGTTCGTCAGGGAGCTTATGCCCAGCCGTATCCATGTCCATCCTCCTGAAGCTCGGCAGCCGGGGGTGGAAGAGCCCCTCCTTCACCGCCGCGAGCTGGACCCTGCGGTGAGAGGGGTACTGGTAGGAATAGCTGGGGATCTTCATTGGATATGCCCCTTGTTGGACCGGATCAACAGAAACAGTTGTCATTTTTCAAGACTTCAATAAATATTTCCGATCGTTTTAAAAGTCGTGTGTCTTTTTATTGTTTGACACCTGTGTAAAGTGGCTCTTGTGTACGTCTGGGTTTTTAATCCAGGTATCGTATAGGCTATACCGTGGTATGGCAATACCCGAGAACGCCGGGTACCTTTGGACGTCACACTTAGCAACTGACAACAAAAGGTGAATGTAATTGATAAGCACACAAAACACCGATGCATTCCAAAAGTGAGCCCTCCCACGTCTTAAAGTCAAAGCGGGATGACTCTTATCATTCTTGCACACCTGAGTCTCGTTCTACGTCAATCTAATTAAAATTAGATTGGTTCTACGTTTTTTATAAATTTACATAAACTGAGATACTGATGTTAGCAAGAATGTTCTCTTACAGACTACATGCAGAGGAAAAATCACCCTTGACAAGAAAACATTGTAGTATCATATATTTAATTAAAATCAAAATTAATAGTTATGTTAATAACGTTTGGTTATACAAGACAACAGATATTGCAAATTCAACTTTGTAACAAAATTGTGAATATTTTTACGATAAACTAGTAGACATGGACATATGACGCCCTGTTGGGTCTGGGAACTAGAAGTTTTAGCAGTATTCCGAAACACCAGAGGAAGAATATTTTCTGTATCCAAAAAAGATTGCAAAATATTCATCTCAATAATAGAGAGTATAAGATATTTCATACATATTACACACCCCTATTAGTTTCCATCTCATATAGTCAACAAGTAGTTCCACAGACCAAATAAATATTCAAGGAATGTTTGACTGGAAAAAGTATTTGATAGCGTTTCTTGCCATGGAAGACTTGTAATATAAATTTAAACATCAATTTAAACTGATTTTTCATGACAATATAAACACTTTGCGCGATAATAAAGGAAAATAACTGCTCTATATATAACGATCAGAAAAAATTTACATCCAATTTCTATGCTATGAATTCCACTAGTTTACACAGTATTTCAGTGTACAATCCTTTCAACATGTAACAGAACCAGAAAATACATTATATGCAACAGAGACCCCCTTTTATACCTATGGTCTATGAGATAAAGTTTCCACAGATTCAACACATTGGTGCAGTTTAAATAAAAATTCAAGACTTTGAATTGAATACATGTAACATGTTCAAACATTGTAGTATTCATGCCTTGTAAATTATGTCACATTGATAGAGTAAATTAGCTAAATCATTTCACATACATCAATGATTACAGAAGGATATGAAAGACATATTTGTTAATTGTACCTCACTACATACATGTACATCTAAATATCAGGTCCCGGTAAACCACATATATTCATCTTGGTCCAAATTAGTATGCATAAGTGAATGTATCGATAGTTGTTCATCAGACAGTACCATTTCATAACTATGGCAAAAGCAAGTTTCTGTTCCCTCTCATTATATAGATATATATAAATATTCTGCCTACCTGCACAAGGATATACACAACTGCTGTTCTATAGCGTATATCAGCATATACTAATTGTCCAAACTTAAAACTCCGTAACACTCTACACGTACCCCGTATCTACATTTCTATTTCTAAACCAAATCACTTTATAGTCGTTTCACTGGGACGATGACATCGCACAAAGACCAATAATCTTTGAAAAATGAAACATACTACAAAAACATGTATGGATGAATTTCAGTACTCATGTGCTAAAATACAACAATGACCTTGTAATAATATCCACTACAGGACTAGAAAACAAGCAAATGAAGAAGGCATTCAAGGCAAGATATGTCTCAAAAATTGTTCAATTCACAACTCCCCTCTGTTTAACAGAGTTCAACAAACAGGCTTTAAAAACAACATTTCAAAAATAAATTTTCACTTTAAAAGTAACCTTGGTCCTTGTGAACAAGTATAAATAGCAATATAAAAGTTATTTTTATCACTAAAAGCTGTATATCAATGGATTAAATAAAAGTAGTAGAAAACAGAGATTGTGCACACAGTGACTTATAGTGTTCAAGTCAGAATAAAAAACATACATGTGTACATGTACATATCATACAAATTTGCATAGTGGCAAAGACATTGCTGCTGAACTTAGGGATTTGCAAAAATATGGAATAACTAAAAACCATAAACGCATGACTCATTTAAAAAGTGCAAGATGTCAAATTTAAAAATATAGAGGTACAAGAATAAAATAATTTGAAATTCATTTAAAATACAAATAGTTCCATAATAACATGCATGCATTCATTGTCTTATTTCATATTTA
Organism: Ostrea edulis; assembly: GCF_947568905.1. NCBI lineage: Eukaryota > Metazoa > Mollusca > Bivalvia > Ostreida > Ostreidae > Ostrea > Ostrea edulis. The sequence goes on from NC_079164.1 coordinate 60,631,042, forward strand.
AAATGTATGACAATTTCTCATTGACCATATATGAACATTAAAAATGACAAACAGTGGATAAAATAAAATTGGATCTCTCTATAAAGTAACAACTTGTGTGTTACTGGTGTTCTTCTTGGCAGGTAACAAATGATCATGAACTTCATCATCCTCGTCATCTTGTTCTTGAACATGATCACTGTCAAAGGACTTGGATGACCTCTGGGAGTTGAAGGACAGCTGGGAGGAGGCTTGAGAGGCCTGGGACATTTGGGAGTGTCTCCCTGGGCCCCCTCTCTGAGGAGCTAAAGTCAATCGCTGATTCACTGGTTTCACAGTAATAATCAGATTTGAACTGTTCGCCACCATCATGTCTGTCACCTGATCTAACGTTTTACCAGCCACTTCTATACCATTCACTTCCAAGACTTCATCATTCACAGCTAGAAGTCCCGTGCTTTCTGCCAAACCACCTGGTACAAGTCTAGAAATAAAAATCCCTGGGACTTTCTCTAACCCATGAGGAGTCACCCTAACACTTGTGCCATCTCTGATATAAAATCCGAGAGGTTTGTCTGAACCATTTTTCATTAATTTTACACGACGATGATGTTCAGGAACAATGTCAACATCAATAATTGCTGAGACACGTCGGAAATCCTCTGGAAGTCCGATCGTAAGCTTTGGTTTGGCACCTGCTATAGGTTCATTTGCACCGCTTCCCATCAACTTAGAAATTTTATTCTTCTTCTTTGTTATTGTTCCATACCCATTCATTTGTTCATAACTTTCTCCTGCAAAACAAAATCAGATTAAATTATATATATATATGTAGTTACTCAATTTCATATGCAGACAGACAATGCATTATTCAGTAATATGCTCAAGTTAATAACCCCATCATCTCATTAATATACCCTCAACCAAATTTGACAACATTTATTTTTTATGATTTGGACAAACTTGAATCTGCACTATGTGAGGAAGCTATCACGTAAATTTCAGCTTTTCTGGCCCAGTGGTTCTTGAGAAGAAAATTTTTAAATGACCCTACCGTATTTTTGCATTTTTGTGATTATCTCCCCTTTGAAAGGGACATGGCCCTTCATTTGAACAAACTTGAAAACCCTTCACCCAAGGATGCTTTTAGCCAAGTTTGGTTCAAATTGGCCCAGTGGTTCTGGAGAAGAAGTAGAAAATGTAAAATGTTTACAGACAGACAGACAACGGACAACAGGCGATCAGAAAAGCTCACTTGAGCTTTCAGCTCAGGTGAGCTAAAAAAAATTATAATCCAAAATTGAATTCCGGGTGGTAAAAGAATTCAGCATACAGAATTTAGTATTAATTGTGAAAAATGTGCTGCCTTACGTTCAGTATGATAATATATCTGTAAGGAGACGGTGATCAGCTTGTTTCTTTGTGTTCTCAGAAAATACAGTTTGAAAAAAAATATTCCCAACCTACCAAGCTTTATTTTCTTTTACATAATCACTGAAACACAACAATTATTATTTTTGGCCTAATACTGGGGTATAGAGAAATGCACTACACTACAGTGGATTATTTTTTTCAATTGACAGAGAATTTATTTTCCATCATTGATAATGTAAGTAAAAAGAACATGTCCCTTAATAGCACATATATATTCAAACCGTACTAAAGCTCAGCTGGGATAACTGAGTGACATAGCTTCAAATCAATTCAATTTAGATACAAGAACACTACTAAATAATGCACTATACCCACATTTATTACCTCATAAACAAAGGAAACTAATGTATTAAATAAGGATGAGCAGACTAAAACGTAAAATGGTATGTGTAAAACTGTGATCACCTATAACGTTCCCAATCCTGGGAGGGTGTGTCTCGATTTTAACTAACACGAACCTACACAACATTATGATGCTTGCATATTGTTTTGACAAAATGTAACCTTTTAGTTGTAGACAAGACATTTTGAAAATTTTCATATAAAAGTTTAGACAGTCACACCTATCATGGACTCTCCTGGACGGGAGGGAGGAAGGGGGAGGTGTCATAACACAATAAAAGAAATTACCTCTTTTTATACATGTGATAACCACATCCAATTTTAACTACATGTATTTCCTGATCTTCCCCTTGATTACCAGGGATATAACTAAATTTTGGTACAAGGTCCCGATTCCTTTAGATTGGTAAATAAATCAGAATTTACTTTGATTTCACAGATTTTATAAAGATTGTTTATTGACATTTTTTTTTTTTTAATTTTATAAAAAAAATATTTCCATAAGCATACATTACCATGCTCAGAAAACTTTCTTATTTTAATTATGTCCCCTGGTGAAACAATCTGAATTAAACTAAATCTACAAGAGTGTGCTTTCATTTAACATATACTGTCTTGCTGTTCCACATAAGATTTTATAAGGGTTTCCCTAAATATTCCTTTGAAAGTTTCAGACCCTTTACGGCCCATTCTAAATCTGTGGGCTATTACATTTGAGGATCTGGGTTAGAATAGATCCTCAGTACCCCTTGCTTGTCATAAGAGGCAACTAAATGGGATGTCAGTCCAGAAAAACCAAGGGCCCCGCATCACAGCAAGTGTGACACTGTAAAAATCCTTCCCTGCTCAAAGACTGTAAGCACAGAGCATCCTAAATTTTGCAGCCCTTCACCGGCAAAGACGACGTCTCCATATAAGTGAAAAATTCTCGGGCAGGGTGTTAAACAATATAAAAACCACCAATAATCATATATTTGAACAAACCTAAATCTATACTATCAGGGTGCAAAAAACTTAAGTTTGTTGAACTGGCTCAGGACCAGTGAAGGCCCTAATGCATTTGTTCCCAGCGACAAGTAATTTTTTTTTTCTAACTGAAGAATTTACTCTTTGAAAATTCTTTTTTTCTTTTAAATGTTTTGACTGAAAACTACTTTCCCTGTTACCAGTAAAGTACCTACCTCAGGCATATATCAACATCCTGGAGGTTTACAGATGTAATAGACAAACCCCATATTGGATAACTCTTTTAACATTTTTATTGTGCTGTACTTTGTCAATGTTTACACACTGTATATATATATATATTTGTTGGTACTTTTAATCATGTAAACAGAAGTCATTTACTCATATGATGAATAACAATTCAGAGCACATCTGAAATGCAACCTAACTAGTTTCGCTATTGATGCCTATCTCAAACCATTCATTTGCGACTTAGAGAGAAGTTAAAGCAGCGAACAATGTATTGGTTTTTTTTAATTAAATGAGACTGTAATGCGCAGACTGGCCTTTACGTGATTTAGACATTGATTATTGACTCTGTTACCCGGTAATTTATTTATGACAGAGTACATGAATGTCTTTGAGAATTAAAAATAAAGAATGCATTATAAAGTATTTTGTTCTGAATTCAACTCCCTGTTTCATTATAGTACTTTTGTGTTATAATCTAATTACTTCATATATATTGAGATACTATTATCAATTTTCATATGCATAGAAATTTCTCCCGTGGGGATCCAGGTTAGAATAGGTCCTCAGAACTCCTTGCATGTCATAAAAAGAGACTAAATTGGGTGGTCCTTCAGATGAGACTACAAAAGCCAAGGCCCCGTGTCACAGCATGTGTGGCACGATAAAGATTCCTCCTTGCACAAAGACCGTATGCGTTGAGCATAGACCTAAATTTTGCCGCTCCTCACCAGTGATGACATATCCAGAGGGACGTTAAACATCATACAACCAACCAACCATAGTAATTTCTTACTTATATCATTATATGGACATTACCTTGTACCTTAAAGGAGACGGCTTATAACGGCTCAGCCTGCTGCCCAATACTAATCATGTTTTACATACTACATATATACTGTTTAAATCAATAAGGAATTAAAAATACATGTCCATGTATAGTCTTTATTTGAGTAAAGTATGAAAATATTACAGGACAAGTAAAACTATTATAGGGATGAGTGGTCAATGGTCATTGTATTTTACTCATCTCATAGGACGAGTGGTTGTGAATTTGTTTTTTCACCCTGACTATATGATGAAGCTTCCGGTTTTGTTTTGTAATCCTATGCCCACCTTATTGTCACTATTTCCTCATTCTCTCCTCTTTGTACAAAGGTTGGTGGAATTTGGCTTTTGAGACAAATTCTTTCACCATTTTCAATACAGGACTTTCGAGATACGGATCCACTCTGACTTTTATCGCGCTTTGAACGTAATTGTAGGGCATGTCACTTCCGGATTACAATAACAACTAAGTAAACAAACATGGAATACTTCAATTGCTATCAAGTTACTGTATTTAAATGTTATTTTTGAAAGAAAGGAATCACTACAACCATTTTATAGGAAAATACAATTGATTAAATTATGCGAGTCGGCGCGGGAAATAAATCTAGCGAATATCTTGAGGATATCGGTAAAACTTCACGCCTTGCATCCAATGGTACGCGTCTAAATGCGCCCTTTCCCTTCCATCTAATTTACAAGCAGGTACTAAGCACCAATAATGACTTGGATCGTCATCGTGGGACTGCGTATAACTCTTTACGGACCGTCTGTTAGCAAAACACCATATGTATCGATGTCAACTTTGCCCTACAATTGGTTATTATCACGTGACCGTGGTGTATAAACGTCAAATATAATCGGTCGTTCCGGCATATTCCGAAAGTTCCGTATTATCTCATCATTGAAGAGACTTTATTTATTGAGCTTTATGCCAAGTTTGGTTGAAATTGACCTAACAAACGCTTTACCGAAACAAACTAAATAAACTGGAACCAAATAGTGAATGTTCCAAGAAACAGCTTCCTATAAGAGAAATGGTCCATTATTCAGTATTTTCTCCAAGCCTAGGGACAATTATTATAACCCATGGGCCTTTACATTTCTGACAAGTTTAGTTTAAAAAATATTATAACCAAAATGAATAAATTAGCTGCTCAGAGAAAATGGATGTAATCCCCCCTCACCTACACTCAACCAGTTTCAGAGTCTTAAAAGAATGCAAATGTGCAAGTAGAACAAGAAATACTTACCTTAACTAAACTAGAAACATGTCATTTATTGATACCGAAAAGAATATTGAATAAGTTTGGTTGAAATTGACCAAGCAGTTTCAGAGAAGAATATGATTATGTGAAAAGTAGATGCCAATAATGCTGACAACAGACAAATTTAAATCAAAACAGTTCAGCAATAATGAGAAGAGTTAACAGGAAGGCATGAACACATGACAGACAAACTTCAAGAGGAAAATTCAAGTAAGCTATCAGTTCATATACATGTAATATTGTGTAATGAGTTGTGCATATGTTATGCATATTGTGTAATGAGTAAGAAGGAAGAATTTTTCAAAAATATACATGAACCACCTTTTTCTCATAAAAATACAATATAATATACACCCATAGAATTTACTCACAATCTTAAAATATCTTATTTTTAAATAAGAATTTAGCAACTTTGGTGTGGCAGGGCTCAAAATTAACATATGTCCGTCAGTCTGTGACTGGTTAAAAGTCTAGCGGACTGACAGACATTTGTTTTAGTCAGTCCGATGGGACTGGTTATTTTTGTAAAGCATCATTTTGGAAAATATACTTATGAAATCTTATACACACATTTGGCAAGCTTCGATCTAAAGATATCCAGACAAATCTAATTCGTAAATATAAATCCCACATAAGTGTTACAATATTGTCAGGCATATGAGTTAAATTTCATTTTAATTACATTAATGAAAAATGTTTATAATTATTTCTGGAAAACTCGGTTGGACTGGCAAATTTTTCCGCGGACTGGTTGAAATTATACCCCATCAATCCAGCTGGACTGGTGACATAAAAAGTTAGCTTCAAGCCCTGTGTGGTATTCTGTAAGTAGTCCATCAATTGTTAAAGTAAAGAAATAATCACCTTTCATTTGTACCATGACCCGTAACAGTGGTTTAGCTGTGCTAAGAGCTTTCTGGAAGTTCTCATTATTGTTGATGGGCAGCAGGTCTCCATGGATGTCCGTATATGTTATTACAAAGCTCTGCTGATCAATGTTGTGTAATGATGCCAGAAGTGTTTCAAAACCCTCATATTCCTTCATTCTATTTTTGTCAACGGAAAACCTTCTGAATTCTGCGTCATACTGTAAGATAACAAAAATCATGATTCTGGTTACTTAGTACAGCACTGCTTTATGCTTCAAAATATATCTATGGCACAGGGAAGTAACTTAAAGATGGAAACAATGACCTGTAAGTATGTGAAGTATTTGCACAATACATCATTGACATGTCATACAAACAGTGCTACATATACCCACAGATATGATATATATATATATATATATATATATATATATATATATATATACATGTAATGTATACATGCACATATGTAAACACTTTTAAACATCATGTACAAGGACACTAAATTATTTATAGAATTCATGATGGATAATATATCCACATAAACATTTTGTCATGCAGTATTTCAAAAACTTTAGATTTCAGTATCCATTTTATCCCAATGATTTTCAAGTAAACATGTATCTCTTTCAAATTCAGAGCACTTCTGAAAAGTAGAGTGACTGATATGATGAATAAATCTTTTCAAAATTTTCTGTAAAGGGTGACATCCTTAATCACATGCATACTAAATGCTTGGTAAAGTTACAACTATGTGATTACATAATAACAACAATACAAGGTGTCCCTTATCAAAACAACTGCAATCCTATGACTCATTCTAGCACATGGGACGCTACAATATTGACATTATTTACTCAACAGCTCTCAATATAAAATTGACCCAAGTCATATAGTATGTAAAAAAAATATGCTGCAAAATGATATTTGGTTTTCATTACAGTCTCCTAACATAGCGTATCCAGTAAATAGGTCAGACTGACACAGAATTTGACAGGTGTGCACAGCCAGGTATCTTGATCTCCATTTGGACACACGAAAATATTCGAACAATGCGTCATTCAGTCGATTGTGGTGTTGATGCATAAAAGAATCTTCAAATGACAAAAAAAAAGCAAACCTATTCTCATTATGTTGGAAATCGAAGCCATTTCTGTCCCATTAGGTTTTGGGAGGGGCCCTAAAAATAGATACACGGGCAATAATAGTAATGGCAGGTGCCCTCTGCTACCAATACTTACACCTTCGCCATGTCGATTTTTAAAATTATGGTTACTTACTTTGCTTTTCACTTCCACCAATCCACATTCTCCACGAAGCGAAGACTTGGATCCCCTCGACATCATGGAATCGGCCCTGATCGGGGGCTGATCACCTCATTGAAGTTTATTTTGTTGGTTATCAAAACCTTGCGTAGGCCACTTCTGATGACGTCAGAGATTGTGTAGAAAATCTCCAAACAAATAAAATGATAGACCTAATTTAAAATAAACAATCGGTAACAACCTTTATTGGAAGGATTTTAAATTCAAAAGATATGTAATACAGAGAGTAGATTCGAAAAATGAATTAGAAGATACGAACTTAAATGTAATGAAATGAAACTGGATGGAAATGAAAATTTGAACGGTCGCGTAATATTTCCGGATTGCTAAATATAGCTATATTTTTCCCACCACAAGCACTCGACGTTTTAAATATCTATAATACAAAAAAATTGTCTTCCTGTAAACATGATATTCACGTGAATATTATGTTTAAGGTTACTCTATTAGTTTCATAGTAATTATTCGAACCCAAACGATACAGTTACCTGTGATTTCCCCCCATGAACTCACAACCTTTGATTTACCAAAACAATTTTATGTTTCAAAGTATACAACATGGTTTTTAATTCAGTATTTGCATTCAAAGACAAATATTTTCGAATAATTAATCCCGGCCTTTTCCCACATAAAAAATCTACATATTATGTATGCTATTAAAATCGTTCGATCCTAAAACTCCCATATATATAATACTTCTGTCAACGTCCCCAAAAGCAGTGTATTTCATGTGTAAATCCATTTTTTCATAATAATAAAATAAATCTAACATGGAACTAGGTCTAGTTCATTAAATATAAGGAAAATGTAAGACAAGCAACAAATCGTAGTTTTTATTTTTGCAACGCAAATCGTCCTATGTATAGAGTGTTGTCGAACACTATCCACGTGTCAGTGCTCCTTGTGTAACAGAAAGACTTGACATTTGGTTGATATTTGATTTACTTGCGTATATATGAAGTCGAAACCAATTTCATTTGGGCCGCATTCTGACCGTTTTTCACAACTCACCATCCTCTCCTAGGAGGTGGTTATAAATACAATAAATGATGCTCCCATGTACGACATTAATCATAACATACTACGATTCCATCTCGTGTGTATGGGCAGAGGAAAGGGATGGGGGGGGGATAACAAATTACTGAAAGAAAACGATAAATTGGAACTATATATGAAAAATAATTGAATTTACTCAAATAAAAACTGTATATGGACATGTATCTTTAATTCCTTATTAATTTGATTTTACTGATCGAGACTCTTTAAAACCCACAAAGAATTCAAAGACTTAACAATTAATCTATACAGGTATTGAAAGAAAAAAAAATATATCAATGAAAATCTAACCAGAATTCATGAAAACAGCGTCTATGGTTTAAGGGTTTATTTTGACACATAACAATGCCAAAAATGGACCAATTTTCAAAACTCGTCTTCTATACAAGCGCATATCTGTAAGAAAAACTAAATGTATAGTCGTGTAGAGCAGAAAGGTCTCTATCAAAATTGTAAATTTATGATTCCAGGGGTAGAGGTCCTGACTCTAGGGCGGGACCAAATTTGGCAAATAGTACATTGTAAAACCATCTTCTTTAATATGCTATTGATAGTAAATTGGAACTGAATGAATATCTAAATGGACCAGGTAGCCCTTTAACAAAATTGTAAAATTCACCACCCAGGGGTAGGGACTTTGGTAACCAAGGTGGGGCCAAAATGGTTATAGTGATTAAATGTATGTTACATGTAACAATTAAAAAAATCTTAACTTCTTCTTGATAACTACATGTACCCCTCCAATTCTTTTCAAATTTGGTATGAAGAATCTCTAGGACAAAGAAGCTATAATTTGTAAATATAAGGACTCCTACGCCCCTGGGCCTTAGGGGCGGGACAAAACTGTCAAAAATTGACAAGTTAAATAAAATCTTCTCTACAAGGCACATCTGCAACAAAAACTAAATGCATGACCATGTAGAGCGGGTATAGGCCTCTACCAAAATTGTTATTTTTCATGGTAGAGGTTCTGACTACAGGGCGGAGCCAAACTAAGCATATACAATGTAGTGGTTATGGCTAAAACATTGAAATAACATCTTTAATGTTACAGATACCAAATTGAAACTAAAAGGATATTTAGAAGGAGCGGATAGCCCTTTACCTAAATTGTAAATTTCATTATCCCAAAGGTAGGGGTTTTGAATCTTCGCTAGCCAATGGTTTACGATCCGATCCGCTTCTCTACAAACGTTTGTAGAGAAGCGGAGCGGATCGTAAACCCTTGGCTAGCGAAGATGGGGGTTTTAGTACCAGGGTGGGGTTAAAACGGTCATCGTGATTAAATGTATCATTAAGACTATTTAGGTCACCTGAGTCGCTTAGGTAACCTATTGGTATTGGACTGCGTCCGGTGTTAACAATATTGAACGTTTCAAACTTCTGTTTGATAACTCTTTTCCTATTCTTTTCAAATTTGGGACAAGGGGGAGGGGGCATAAATTGCAAATTTCAGAACTCCTGCACCCCGGGGCCTTAGATGCATGGGGAAAAAACTGCCCGTAACTGACAGTTTCAAAAAATTCTTCTCTACAAACGTGCATCTGTATAAAAAAAACAACAAAAAAACATGGATAGCAGCATTGTCACCTAGAACAGGTAGGCATCTACTGAAATTGTAAATTTCATGATACTCGGGGTAGATTTTCTGACTCCAGGGTGGGGGTCAAACTTGCATATACTCTTTATGTGTAAAACATTTAAATAATATTTTCTGATACTAAATTGAAACTAAATAGATATAAAAGTTAAAATGATCAGGTGGCTCTATACTAACATTGTAAATTTCATGATTCCAGGCGATTTCAAGAGATATGCTACCAAGGTGAAATCAAAATTATGTCTTTCTTCGTTTAAAAGACTTATTTAAGTTTACTGATACGGTATGAAAACTAAGAGCATATAATTTATATACTAGTAGAAGAAGCGGATAGGGATGTACCAAAACTGTGAATTTCGCAACTGACTCTAGGGCAGGTCTAAATATTCAAATGCTGTTAATATAACATATATCTTATTATGCAAAGTCTTTTGTCAGTATGGGCACTTTCGGGGACATTTGTGTTTCAAGTGATACATTTAATATATATATATAAGCACGAAAACCCAATGGTGTCGGATCTAATTATAAGAAGATACAAGGCCAGTGAAGAAATTTATAAAAGCACTGAAAAGGCCACGATACTGTTGGTTATTTAAAACTCAAATTTCCGACGCAACCCGCGTCTTTATCAAGAGACATAATTATTACATAAACAAATATCACACACCACGAAAAAACGACAAGTATCAATGAAAGGTGAAGATAACGAACAGTGATCAATCTCATAACATAATCTACATTGTTAACAAGAAGCGACTAGTGTGATACTTAGTATATATCTTGCTTATTACCTCTCGCTTACAGTTCCACCGCTGGTTAACAGAAATGGGAAAAGAGAGCTGAGTGTGTAAGCCTCTCCTGCCAATACATAGTCTCTCCACAACAAGCCTCTCCTGCCAATACATAGTCTCTCCACAACAAGCCCTATGCAGTTTTCCTCCCCGTGGTGACAGATGGAAACTGGGCACCGTAAGGACCCAGGCTAAACTGCAAGGACTCGGAGGAGACTTGGCTCCTAGATGAACGACGTGCAGGGCCCACCGGGGTGTGGATGTGCCCTGACATCTGCAAACCAAGCTCCCAGCTATGGGTCAAATAGCTCCATTGTCTTGTGGGTACCTTTGGGAAAGAAAAGACTACGGGAGTAAACCCAGACAGGAAATCCGGACAGATGGAGTTCGTCAGCACAGCAAATGCAGTTGTCTAAGAGAAGGAGTCCCCCCCCCCCCCCCCCCCCCCCCCCCCCCGACAGAAAAACCGGATTCTTGCAGGTAGCAGGTTGGTCGCAGGTCCAATCAACCTACACTGTAAAAAAAAGACACGATTACGGAAACCGAAAACACTAAAAGAAATATTCAATCACGGGAAGATCGAACTCTAAGGCGACACCCATGTGACGTAGTGCAGGATCTTGCGTTATACATGACGTCTGCAGGCCAAAGCCGAGAGGAAACCAACAGACCGACAAGTTCATTATCTACCCCGAAAAATACATTGAAGGTAGGGTGCTGGAACGTCCGCACGATGTATCAGACGGGACGAACCGCCCAGGAGGTTAATGAAATGAAGAGGCATAATATCGACATACTGGGAACAAGCGAGTGTAAATGGACGGAGACAGGGAAGATGAAGTTAACATCAGGAGAGACAATATTGTACTCTGGAAGGAACGATGAAAATCATAGCAATGGTGTAGCAATAATACTATCCAAAGATGCAACAAAATGCCTGGATGAATGGACCCCAGTAAATGACCGTATAATAAATGCACGATTCTGGTCAAAGTAAATCAAAACAACAGTTAAACATGTACGAGGGCTGTTCGATATGTAATGTGTATTGTACGATATCTCAAAAGCATTCGACTCAAATAGTGAAATGAACATTACATCCCTTCAAAGTATTCTCCGCGGTTTGAAATACATAATTTCAATCTCTGAATCCATTTCTGAAATGCGTCACGGTACTCAGATTTAGGTAGACCTCTGATGTACTGACTGATGGCTGAGCCAAGGGCTTGTCGGGACTTGTAACGACGACCAGATAAGAACTTTTTAAGTTTTGGAAAAGGAAAAAGTCGCATGGGGCTAGATCTGGTGGGTGTGGCAAGACGGTAACCTTCTCCGACTTAAAAAAAAATTGCTTCACAAGCTTAGATGTTTATGATGGAGCATTATCGTGAAGTTGACGAACATGCCTAAATCCTGACACAGGGCGTCGTTTATGATAATATTTGTTGAGCTTTTTTAGTATAACATCTCAGTGATACCGACCTGTAACATTTTTGCCCTTCGGCACCGGAATTTGTACGGTTATATCATCACATGAGAAGAACATGCAATAAAGAACCTTCTTTGTGCTTATGGTTTTTTGGCAGCTACAGGTCATCTACCGTGTTTAGTTAGCCATATTTTGTTTCCAATATTTCTTACTGGTTCGAAATAGTGAACCCATGTTTCGTCACCAGTAACAATGTTTGCAAATTGTCTTTGATTGAATTTAGGAAACATTTTGAGCAATTGCTTAGCGGTTTGTACTCGTTCTTGTTTTTGGTCATCTGTCAATGTATGCGGTATCCATCTGGCAGAAATATTTCGTACTTTCAAAATACGCTTCAAATGAAATGCACCCGCAATAGCGATATGTCAATAGCTTTGGCAATATCACGAATTGTGTATCTGCCATCACTTTCAATTATTTCCCTGACTTTGGAGACATTTGCCTTGCCTGTTACAGTCACAGGTCGGCCAGATTTTGCTGCATCTTTGACGGACTCTGTGCCAGTCAGAAACTTCTTTCTCCACCTACGAACTGTCTCATAAGATACCTTATCAGACCCATAAACTTCCCCCAATTCAGTAAAAATCTGCATTGCCGAATGACCGAGTTTTGTGCGAACTTTTATATAAACTCTAATTTCTTCAATATCCTCAACCCGTTTCCCAACCATTTTTACAACAGTGGTCAACGACTGGCTCTATTGAAATTACTATAAGTTTAAAACTATGCGGAGCTGAAGGCTCGTGTTTATACCGTTGGTAAGGTATTGAATAGAGCTGTTCAAAAATATCATCATCCACGAAATCGTGCAAAGCGTTATTGTGCTGTGATACAATACACATTACATATCGAACAACCCTCGTACAAGTGTACTCGCCAACAAACAAGGCAGACGCAGAAGACGAGGACATTTTCTTTGAACAACTCCAAGCGGTTATGCAGAGTACACCAAAACATGACCTACTAGTCTTACTTGGAGAATGGAACGCCAAGATAGGAACCATGCAGGATGGTGAGGAAGGGACAGTACGAAGACATGGGGCAACATGTGAGAGAAAGGACAGTGGTGATAGATTTGTAGACATCTGCGACCTCAACAACATGACCATCACCACCACAATGTTCCCACTTTTAAAGGAGATACACAAGCTGTCTTGGATATTTTCAGATGAAAATTATCAAAACCAGATAGATCACGTAGCAATCAACTCAAGTTTAAAAGATCATTGCAAGACGTTAGAGTATATCGAGGGGCAGATGTTGGAAGTGACCACCAACTTCTCATTGCAAAATGAAGTTAAAACTTCACAAAACAGGAAAGCAGGAAACAAAGACAAGAAGATTCGAAACATGCAAACTTAAAATACCAGACATTAGACGCAGATTTACCATCGAGTTGAAAAACAAATTCAGTGCACTACAAGATCTAGATAAAAAGTGAGACAAGATTAAGAAAGCGTATACCGAATCAGCTAGTAAAGTTCTGGGGTACAGAACAGGGAAAAGTAAGAGCTGGATAAGTGGTGAGAGTTGGACAAAAGTGAAGGAAAGAAGGAAGTTAAAGTGCAAAGTAGAAGGCTCCAGGTCAGAGAGAGTTAAGGCAAGAGTTAGAGAGGAATACCGACAGAAAGACAAAGAGGTGAAAAGGTCAGTTCATCAATGAATTAGCGGAAGAAGCAGACGAGCTGCCAACAGCGGACAGATGAAGCAGGTGTATAACATCACTAAGCAGATGTGCAACGAACCCTCTCGCAACATTGATATTGTGAAAAGTAAAAATGGAGAGTTACTCAGCAATGAACATGACATCAACAGACGATGGAAAGAACATTTTGCAGAGATATTAAACTGAGATGACCCTCCAATTATAGCAAATGTGAACGAGATGCATGAGGAGCTTGACATCAACAAAGACACCACCAGCAGGGAAGAGATAAAAAACGTATTGAAAAAAAATGAAGAACGGAAAGGCACCGGGAATTGACAACATTCCAGCAGAACTACTTAAAGCTGACACCAACATGATCGCAAACATGCTGTATGATATATTCATATCAATATGGGATGCAGAGGAAATCGCCAAAGACTGGAAGAAGGAAATCATTATAAAGCTGCCTAAGACAGGAGATCTAACATCGTGTGGAAACTGGAGAGGAATCACACTTTTAACAACAGCATCCAAAGTGTTGGGGAGAATCATCATCAAGAGGATAACACAGGAAGTAGACAGCATGCTGCATGAAGAAGAGGCTGGATGCAGGGCTAGAAGGAGTACAACGGAACAGATTTTTATTCTCCGTAACATTGTCGAACAAGCAATAGAGTGGAACAGCAACCTCTACCTTTGCTTTGTAGACTTTGAAAAACCTTCGACGTGTGCATAGGGATATGCTATGGAAGATCATGACAAGTTACGGAATCCCATCAAAACTCATAAGAATTATCAAAGCCATGTATAGTCAGACTGAATGTGCTGTGCGAACCGAGAATGGACAGAGTGGTTTCAAGTAAAGTCAGGAGTGAAACAAGGGTGTAACAATTCGTGTCACACATATTGCAAATTCTCTTGTTTCTCTCAAGTATAACTTTTTTACCTTCAGTGTTAGTTATCCACTCTCATTTCGGAGATTGAGAGCACTTATTCTAAATTTGTATATTATCTTTCTTTGTTCATAATTTTTCAAAAATAAATACTTTTCAATATTGAAATTTTGTTAGAGATCGAAATATGTGGTCAAATGGCCGGTGATGCAGTCTTTCTCTCTTATCTTAAACCAATATTCCAAAAAATTCTTTAGATATATATGAACGTTCAGCATGCCATAAATATTGCAACGTTTGAAAAGGAATGCCATAATCATGCACATTAAACTGATAAGCGTGCGAATATTCCCGACTGTTAACAATAAAAGTATACCGATAGTAGTAAATGCGCTCAGTCAACAAATCAGCTCGAACAGTCATGAAAATAGCCATCCTTATAGTCGTTCTTGTCGCCCATGCTTGTAAGTATATAATTGCCTCGCATAACAGAACTGGTACATATGTGTAATATATATCATAATTTCATCGTACTCTACAATCTGTATCCTGGTTATGCGTTTGATTTTTATTTTATCAATTATTCACTTTTGTAATCTAGATAAAAATCTCGTTCCATATCACATATGTGTTTTCACTTAGAGTTTGCTCCCTAAAAGCCTTGCTAAGTTTGCAGATTTACTAGATTTGTTTCTTAATTTTTCAAATACTGTTACAGACTTAATAATCATTTCTAAAAATGGTCATTTTTAGAGAAAACAAAACTGCATCTACTCCAAAATCAGGAGTTCGGAATTATAATGAGCCAGACCCGTAGTACGGCATGACCAATGGGCTCTATAATTTGAAGATGTGGGATATAAACCTAAAATTCTATGTTTAAAAGTTATCGATTGCTGTAAATTTCAGAAATATGCATATCTGAAAAAAATTTGAAAGCAACAGTTTTATAAAAATGAAGCAAATTCCACGTAAACAAGGAGTTTTATTTTGATATAAGAATGCAGTTTTTCCACAATCTTTGAGAAATCCTTCGGTTCAATAGTCAATATCTACAAAGTACGCGATGTTTTAGGTCCTTTCGAGAATTTTTCACTCATATTTATCATGCCAACGCCACACAGGACCTCGCTTTGTGGTCGTTTTAACATAAATTATCTTGATTGCACCAATCACAATAGATTCGTTTAATACGATTTCACACTGAGTTGATCATACACGACATTTTTTTCCTGAATACTAAACTAATGCCCTTCTACTAGACCCAATTTTCGATTAGTTAAGTGTAAGACTTGTTAGGGAAATAACAATGAATGTACAACGCCTTTTCCGTTAACCCTTAACCATTTCAGGGCGTCATTAGCTACATAACTAAAGCAATGGTAGAATATTTACACACCCCGAGCTACACTTCCGCAGTTACAGCGCTATTACTGGTAGTCCCGAAACAGCGTGTTCCAACCAAACCAACCCTCGTCGATTGTATTAATATGTTACAATATAAACGCTGAGAGTTTATTTTATTTTGACAAAAACTTATCTAGTCTTGATCACTAAAACCATTTTAAAGCTATATTTACAAATATAATAATGCATCCAAATATTCAATATCTAACCAAGTTCGCACATTCTTCCTTCACACACACACACACATGCACGCAAGTACCGGTAATCTGATATATAATGCTTTTGCTTTTCTAGCGACTAGTTACATTATAGGATGACTATCATTGGCTCACGGTTTTATGTCATACGATACATGTACCTCGTCTAGTTAATCACGTACAATATTGAATTTTTATAAGTTATTTCTTGTTTACAAATTATTTCTTCTTTTAGTTTTACAAGTTTCATCATTCTTCTTTAATGTCGGTTTACTGAAGAAGGCCGTTGTCTGCGGTATTTTAGGATAACCCTTTTTCATAGAGCAATGTTAGATTTTATTAATTTGAGTAGGCTGCTATAATAACAATTAAAAATCGGATTAACATGGTTTTGAAACGTGTTTCCAAATCCTTTTGAAATTAGATATATGCATTCGAACCAATTGTTTACCGTTATGATGAAGTGCAATAAAATAACGTAAACACTAACTACGAGAAGTAAACTACAGCATACACTACACGATGTAACAAACAACAAAACATCCCAGAAGTTTGCTGACCATAGCTGTCGGTTTATTGATAGAAGAATAAAACCTCAACAGACTAATATAACACCCATATTGCACGGCGGTATGAATGTGGGGTTTGCCTGTAGGGACTTAAGTGTATGACTGTGGAAGTTGTCTATAGGGACTTGAGTGTATGACTGTGGAAGTTGCCTATAGGGACTTGAGTGTATGACTGTGGAAGTTGCCTATAAAAACTTGAGTATATGACTGTGGAAGTTGTCCATAGGGACTTGAGTGTATGACTGTGGAAGTTGCCTATAAAAACTTGAGTGTATGAATGTGGAAGTTGACTATAGAGACTTGAGTGTATGACTGTGTAAGTTGTCTATAGGGATTTAAGTGTATGACTGTGGAAGTTGTCTATAGAGACTTGAGTGTATGACTGTGTAAGTTATCTATAGGGATTTAAGTGTATGACTGTGGAAGTTGTCTATAGGGACTTGAGTGTATGACTGTGGAAGTTGTCTATAAGGACTTGATTGTATGACCGTGGAAGTTGCCTATAAAACCTTGAATGTATGAATGTGGAAGTTGCCTATAGGGACTTGAGTGTATGACTGTGGAAGTTGTCTATAGGGACGTGAGTGTATGACCGTGGAAGTTGCCTATAGGGACTTGAGTGTATGACTGTGAAAGTTGTCTATAGGGACTTAGGTGTATGACTGTGGAAGTTGTCTATAGGGACTTAAGTGTATGACTGTGGAAGTTGTCTATAGGGACTTGAGTGTATGACCGTGGAAGTTGCCTATAAAACCTTGAATGTATGAATGTGGAAGTTGCCTATAAAACCTTGAATGTATGACTGTGGAAGTTGTCTATAGGGACTTGAGTGTATGACTGTGGAAGTTGTCTATAGGGACTTGAGTGTATGACTGTGGAAGTTGTCTATAGGGATTTAAGTGTATGACTGTGGAAGTTGTCTATAGGGACGTGAGTGTATGACTGTGGAACTTGTCTATAGGGACTTGAGTGTATGACTGTGGAAGTTGTCTATAGGGATTTAAGTGTATGACTGTGGAAGTTGTCTATAGGGACTTGAGTGTATGACCGTGGAAGTTGCCTATAAAACCTTGAATGTATGACTGTGGAAGTTGCCTATAAAACCTTGAATGTATGAATGTGGAAGTTGCCTATAGGGACTTGAGTGTATGACTGTGGAAGTTGTCTATAGGGACGTGAGTGTATGACCGTGGAAGTTACCTATAGGGACTTAAGTGTATGACTGTGAAAGTTGTCTATAGGGACGTGAGTGTATGACCGTGGAAGTTACCTATAGGGACTTAAGTGTATGACTGTGAAAGTTGTCTATATGGACTTAAGTGTATGACCGTGGAAGTTGCCTATAAAAAGTTGAGTGTATGACTGTGGAAGTTGTCTATAGGGACTTGAGTGTATGATTGTGGAAGTTGTCTATAGAGACTTGAGTGTATGACCGTGGAAGTTGCCTATAAAACCTTGAATATATGAATGTGGAAGTTGCCTATAAAAACTTGAATGTATGAATGTGGAAGTTGCCTATAGGGACTTGAGTGTATGACTGTGGAAGTTGTCTATAGGGACGTGAGTGTATGACCGTGGAAGTTGCCTATAGGGACTTGAGTGTATGACTGTGGAAGTTGTCTATAGGGACGTGAGTGTATGACCGTGGAAGTTGCCTATAGGGACTTGAGTGTATGACTGTGGAAGTTGTCTATAGGGATTTAAGTGTATGACTGTGGAAGTTGTCTATAGGGATTTGAGTGTATGACTGTGGAAGTTGTCTATAGGGACTTAAGTGTATGACTGTGGAAGTTGTCTATAGGGACTTGAGTGTATGACTGTGGAAGTTGTCTATAGGGATTTAAGTGTATGACTGTGGAAGTTGTCTATAGGGATTTGAGTGTATGACTGTGGAAGTTGCCTATAAAACCTTGAATGTATGAATGTGGAAGTTGCCTATAGGGACTTGAGTGTATGACCGTGGAAGTTGCCTATAAAAAGTTGAGTGTATGACTGTGGAAGTTGTCTATAGGGACTTGAGTGTATGACCGTGGAAGTTGCCTATAAAACCTTGAATATATGAATGTGGAAGTTGCCTATAAAAACTTGAATGTATGAATGTGGAAGTTGCCTATAGGGACTTGAGTGTATGACTGTGGAAGTTGTCTATAGGGACGTGAGTGTATGACCGTGGAAGTTGCCTATAGGGACTTGAGTGTATGACTGTGGAAGTTGTCTATAGGGATTTAAGTGTATGACTGTGGAAGTTGTCTATAGGGATTTGAGTGTATGACTGTGGAAGTTGTCTATAGGGACTTAAGTGTATGACTGTGGAAGTTGTCTATAGGGACTTGAGTGTATGACTGTGGAAGTTGTCTATAGGGATTTAAGTGTATGACTGTGGAAGTTGTCTATAGGGATTTGAGTGTATGACTGTGGAAGTTGTCTATAGGGACTTGAGTGTATGACCGTGGAAGTTGCCTATAAAACCTTGAATATATGAATGTGGAAGTTGCCTATAAAAACTTGAATGTATGAATGTGGAAGTTGCCTATAGGGACTTGAGTGTATGACTGTGGAAGTTGTCTATAGGGACGTGAGTGTATGACCGTGGAAGTTGCCTATAGGGACTTGAGTGTATGACTGTGGAAGTTGTCTATAGGGATTTAAGTGTATGACTGTGGAAGTTGTCTATAGGGATTTGAGTGTATGACTGTGGAAGTTGTCTATAGGGACTTAAGTGTATGACTGTGGAAGTTGTCTATAGGGACTTGAGTGTATGACTGTGGAAGTTGTCTATAGGGATTTAAGTGTATGACTGTGGAAGTTGTCTATAGTGATTTGAGTGTATGACTGTGGAAGTTGCCTATAAAACCTTGAATGTATGAATGTGGAAGTTGCCTATAGAGACTTGAGTGTATGACCGTGGAAGTTGTCTATAGGGACTTGAGTGTATGACTGTGGAAGTTGCCTATAAAAACTTGAGTGTATGACTGTGGAAGTTGCCTATAAAAACTTGAGTGTATGACTGTGGAAGTTGTCTATAGGGACTTGAGTGTATTACTGTGGAAGTTGACTATAGGGACTTTAGTGTATGACCGTGGAAGTTGTCTATAGGGACTTGAGTGTATGACTGTGGAAGTTGACTATAGGGACTTTAGTGTATGACCGTGGAAGTTGTCTATAGGGACTTGAGTGTATGGCGGCGGGATTTCCTTGTAAGGGATTGCATGCAGATTTTGTTCTGCGTGCCCGGTAAAAAGGTTGGTTGGAAACTCCATCCCGGCAAATACTCCTGGAGCCATCCATGTTTGCAATGCACATTATATCTAAACAAAGAATATATGGAATAACAATTACTCTTCTGGAGAAAAACTCTCTAGTGATACTTTCTTATATCTGGATGCGGGATATACCTGTGTCAGACTACAGAGGTGAAGAATTGACACAGTTGATCTTGTTTAATAAAATGAACAAATTCATGATTTTACGGAATTTCAGACAGTTTGGATCCGACCTCCACCAACTGCCCAATGGCGTGCCCATTGATCTGGATGCCTC
Source organism: Ostrea edulis (assembly GCF_947568905.1). NCBI lineage: Eukaryota > Metazoa > Mollusca > Bivalvia > Ostreida > Ostreidae > Ostrea > Ostrea edulis. The sequence goes on from NC_079164.1 coordinate 60,651,474, forward strand.
TTTGTGGGTCAGACGGACACACCTACAGTAACGAGTGTGATCTCAAAGTCAGGAACTGTATGTAAGTCATATTCTTAACATTAAGTTTAACGCATACCTTTTATAGTTATTCGTTTAAAAGTTTGTGTTTAGGAGTCAAGGGCAGACCCCTTGTAGATATATTCCCTACAAATACCCCCAACACATGCATGTACCGCAATAGGAAATTGTTTATTTCCGTATGGGGCAATTTTCGTGGGTGACAGATTTATCTCTATTTTGTGAGGACATAAACATCTATATTGGTTATAAATTAAACTACCACTATCACTAGACAACAACACATGTAATAGGGAAGTTAAACTATCACTAGACAACAATACATGTAATAGAGAAATTAAACTATCACTAGACAACAATACATGTAATAGAGAAATTAAACTATCACTAGACAACAACACATGTAATAGGGAAGTTAAACTATCACTAGACAACAATACATGTAATAGGGAAGTTAAACTATCACTAGACAACAATACATGTAATAGAGAAATTAAACTATCAGTAGACAACAATACATGTAATAGGGAAGTTAAACTATCACTAGACAACAATACATGTAATAGGGAAGTTAAACTATCACTAGACAACAATACATGTAATAGGGAAGTTAAACTATCACTAGACAACAACACATGTAATAGGGAAGTTAAACTATCACTAGACAACAACACATGTAATAGGGAAGTTAAACTATCACTAGACAACAATACATGTAATAGAGAAGTTAAACTATCACTAGACAACAATACATGTAATAGGGAAGTTAAACTATCACTAGACAACAATACATGTAATAGGGAAATTAAACTACCACTAGACAACAATACATGTAATAGGGAAGTTAAACTATCACTAGACAACAATACATGTAATAGGGAAGTTAAACTATCACTAAACAACAATACATGTAATAGGGAAGTTAAACTATCACTAGACAACAATACATGTAACAGGAAAGTTAAACTATCACTAGACAACAACACATGTAATAGAGAAGTTAAACTATCACTAGACAACAACACATGTAATAGAGAAGTTAAACTATCACTAGACAACAACACATGTAATAGGGAAGTTAAACTATCACTAGACAACAATATATGTAATAGGGAAGTTAAACTATCACTAGACAACAATACATGTAATAGGGAAGTTAAACTAACACTAGAAAACAACACATGTAATAGAGAAATTAAACTATCAGTAGACAACAACACATGTAATAGGGAAATTAAACTATCACTAGACAACAATACATGTAATAGGGAAGTTAAACTATCACTAGACAACAAAACATGTAATAGGGAAGTTAAACTATCACTAGACAACAATACATGTAATAGGGAAATTAAACTACCACTATCACTAGACAACAATACATGTAACAGGAAAGTTAAAATATCACTAGACAACAAAACATGTAATAGGGAAATTAAACTATCACTAGACAACAACACATGTAATAGAGAAATTAAACTATCACTAGACAACAACACATGTAACAGTAAAGTTAAACTATCACTAAACAACAATACATGTAATAGAGAAATTAAACTACCACTATCACTAGACAACAATATATGTAATAGAGAAATTAAACTATCACTAGACAACAACACATGTAATAGGGAAGTTAAACTATCACTAGACAACAATATATGTAATAGGGAAGTTAAACTATCACTAGACAACAATACATGTAATAGGGAAGTTAAACTATCACTAGACAACAATACATGTAATAGGGAAGTTAAACTATCACTAGACAACAATACATGTAATAGGGAAGTTAAACTATCACTAGACAACAACACATGTAATAGGGAAGTTAAACTATCACTAGACAACAACACATGTAATAGGGAAGTTAAACTATCACTAGACAACAACACATGTAATAGGGAAGTTAAACTATCACTAGACAACAATACATGTAATAGAGAAGTTAAACCATCACTAGACAACAATACATGTAATAGGGAAGTTAAACTAACACTAGAAAACAACACATGTAATAGAGAAATTAAACTATCAGTAGACAACAACACATGTAATAGGGAAATTAAACTATCACTAGACAACAATACATGTAATAGGGAAGTTAAACTATCACTAGACAACAACACATGTAATAGAGAAGTTAAACTATCACTAGACAACAACACATGTAATAGAGAAGTTAAACTATCACTAGACAACAATACATGTAATAGAGAAATTAAACTAACTATCACTAGACAACAACACATGTAATAGGGAAGTTAAACTATCACTAGACAACAATACATGTAATAGGGAAGTTAAACTAACTATCACTAGACAACAACACATGTAATAGGGAAGTTAAACTATCACTAGACAACAATACATGTAATAGGGAAGTTAAACTATCACTAGACAACAATACATGTAATAGGGAAGTTAAAATATCACTAGACAACAATACATGTAATAGGGAAGTTAAACTATCACTAGACAACAATACATGTAATAGGGAAGTTAAACTATCACTAGACAACAATACATGTAATAGAGAAATTAAACTAACTATCACTAGACAATAATACATGTAACAGGAAAGTTAAACTATCACTAAACAACAATACATGTAATAGGGAAGTTAAACTATCACTAGACAACAATACATGTAATAGGGAAGTTAAACTATCACTAGACAACAATACATGTAATAGGGAAATTAAACTACCACTATCACTAGACAACAATACATGTAACAGGAAAGTTAAAATATCACTAGACAACAAAACATGTAATAGGGAAATTAAACTATCACTAGACAACAACACATGTAATAGAGAAATTAAACTATCACTAGACAACAACACATGTAACAGTAAAGTTAAACTATCACTAAACAACAATACATGTAATAGAGAAATTAAACTACCACTATCACTAGACAACAATATATGTAATAGAGAAATTAAACTATCACTAGACAACAACACATGTAATAGGGAAGTTAAACTATCACTAGACAACAATATATGTAATAGGGAAGTTAAACTATCACTAGACAACAATACATGTAATAGGGAAGTTAAACTATCACTAGACAACAATACATGTAATAGGGAAGTTAAACTATCACTAGACAACAATACATGTAATAGGGAAGTTAAACTATCACTAGACAACAACACATGTAATAGGGAAGTTAAACTATCACTAGACAACAACACATGTAATAGGGAAGTTAAACTATCACTAGACAACAACACATGTAATAGGGAAGTTAAACTATCACTAGACAACAATACATGTAATAGAGAAGTTAAACCATCACTAGACAACAATACATGTAATAGGGAAGTTAAACTAACACTAGAAAACAACACATGTAATAGAGAAATTAAACTATCAGTAGACAACAACACATGTAATAGGGAAATTAAACTATCACTAGACAACAATACATGTAATAGGGAAGTTAAACTATCACTAGACAACAACACATGTAATAGAGAAGTTAAACTATCACTAGACAACAACACATGTAATAGAGAAGTTAAACTATCACTAGACAACAATACATGTAATAGAGAAATTAAACTAACTATCACTAGACAACAACACATGTAATAGGGAAGTTAAACTATCACTAGACAACAATACATGTAATAGGGAAGTTAAACTAACTATCACTAGACAACAACACATGTAATAGGGAAGTTAAACTATCACTAGACAACAATACATGTAATAGGGAAGTTAAACTATCACTAGACAACAATACATGTAATAGGGAAGTTAAAATATCACTAGACAACAATACATGTAATAGGGAAGTTAAACTATCACTAGACAACAATACATGTAATAGGGAAGTTAAACTATCACTAGACAACAATACATGTAATAGAGAAATTAAACTAACTATCACTAGACAATAATACATGTAACAGGAAAGTTAAACTATCACTAAACAACAATACATGTAATAGGGAAATTAAATTATCACTAGACAATACATGTAATTGGGAAATTTAGCTATTGGTACCTGTAAAAAATATGCCAAAATAGTGATCATTGATTCAAGGACACAGAATTCACGGTGCGAATGAGAGTGCACGGTGAGAGTGAGAGTGCACGGTCCGAATGAGAGTGCACGGCCCGAGTGAGAGTGCACGGTGAGAGTGAGAGTGCACGGTCCGAGTGAGAGTGCACGGTCCTAGTGAGAGTGCACGGTGCGAGTGAGAGTGCAATTATTTGTCAAAACGCTGACTACTATTTTGGAATGAGAAATAACATTTCTACAATTATCATGCTGACAATCAATATTTCCCCAAAGAATTGGGGTTTGATATAATAAAATTGACATTAAATGGAGAAAAGGGCGACCACTCCGATCCGTAGGGATACTGGTACATCCATGTGGGTACTGGTATCGCTAGTATGATTAATGACTCTTAGAATTGCTGGTGTTGTCATTCCAGATAGCTGTGAGATATTACTATCACTAAACAAGGATTTACTGAAGTTATAAGCTACTGCTATAACTAAATAACGATTTGTTGGAACTATTGTAGCTATCTCATTAAATAACAACTCATTGGAACTATTGTAGCTATCTCACTAAATAACGACTCATTGGAACTATTGTAGCTATCTCACTAAATAACAATTCATTGGAACTATTGTAGCTATCTCATTAAATAACAACTCATTGGAACTATTGTAGCTATCTCACTAAATAACAATTCATTGGAACTATTGTAGCTATCTCATTAAATAACGACTCATTGGAGCTATTATAGCTATCTCACTAAATAACAATTCATTGGAACTATTGTAGCTATCTCATTAAATAATGACTCATTGGAGCTATTATAGCTATCTCACTAAATAACGACTCATTGGATCTATTATAGCTATCTCACTAAATAACAACTCATTGGATCTATTGTAGCTATCTCACTAAATAACAACTCATTGGATCTATTATAGCTATCTCACTAAATAACAACTCATTGGAGCTATTGTAGCTATCTCACTAAATAACAACTCATTGGAACTATTGTAGCTATCTCACTAAATAACAATTCATTGGAACTATTGTAGCTATCTCATTAAATAACGACTCATTGGAGCTATTATAGCTATCTCACTAAATAACAATTCATTGGAACTATTGTAGCTATCTCATTAAATAATGACTCATTGGAGCTATTATAGCTATCTCACTAAATAACGACTCATTGGATCTATTGTAGCTATCTCACTAAATAACAACTCATTGGATCTATTATAGCTATCTCACTAAATAACAACTCATTGGAGCTATTGTAGCTATCTCACTAAATAACAACTCATTGGAACTATTGTAGCTATCTCACTAAATAACGACTCATTGGATCTATTATAGCTATCTCACTAAACATAACGATTCATTGGAACTATGTAGCTATCTCACTAAATATAACGATTCGTTGAAGCTATTGTAGCTATCTCACTCCGTTGGAACTATTAGCTAGCACTAGATAGTGATTAGCTGGAGCTGTAATTATCTATTGCTAGATACTGATTGGTTGTAGGTCTTGGCTATCACCAGGTATGTATTCGTTGGCGTTGTAATTAGCGATCATTACTACTATTAGCTAGCACTAGATGACGATTCGTTGGCGTTGTAATTAGCGATCATTACTACTATTAGCTAGCACTAGATGACGATTCGTTGGCGTTGTAATTAGCGATCATTACTGCTATTAGCTAGCACTAGATGACGATTCGTTGGCGTTGTAATTAGCGATCATTACTACTATTAGCTAGCACTAGATGACGATTCGTTGGCGTTGTAATTAGCGATTACTATCACCAGATAATGATTCTTTGGAGGTATTAGCTATCACTAGTGAATGATTCACTGGAGTTGCAATTAGCGATTATTATTACTAGGTAACGGTTTGTTAAAGTTGTAGCTATAAACTATCAGAGATGATAATTCGATTGCCTTGTTGGAGTTGCATAAACTATAACTATTTCTAGATAATAATTTGTTGAGGTGTACACTGTCACAATATAATCTGTTGAGGTTATAAACTACGCATATCACACGATATTATTATTGAGGTTGTAAACTACGCATATCACACGATATTATGATTGAGGTTGTAAACTACGCATATCACACGATATTATTATTGAGGTTGTAAACTACGCATATCACACGATATTATTATTGAGGTTGTAAACTACATGTACCACAGGTTATTTTCCGCTGGAGTTGTAATCTACAATGACTATCACTATAGATGAATCTGTTGAGGTGGTAAGTAGTAAATTGCGATAAAAAAAGAAAGAAGAGGGATTTTTACTTGTCCAGGAATGTTTACGGTTGCCTTTTGACGTTATGAATATACATGCCAATAATATGTATTCTTTATGTCATGGGCTATGACAAATCCATCGAAGCAAATATAACTTAGTTTTTTATTTCTTTTATACTTTTTTTCAGCCACAAAACCAACATTGTGAAATCTTACTCGGGCACTTGTCATCTGGACACCCTCGACTAAAAAATGGAATCTCACGCTGAGAGAAAGAATACACAAATAAACATTGTGGAAAATTTCATTTTAAGTTTAGTGTAAATTTGAAAAATGGAGAATCGGGCGTGATAAATATGGGAATGCAGTGTACTGAAATTTAGGATAATCGAACACTGATAAATATAGTAACAAACTTCTTTTAAAAAACGAACATTTACATTTTCTTTGTCTGTCATGTCCTTAATTATTTCTAGATAAAAGCACAATGACCTTTCTACTTGACTTTAAGGTCATGTTCACTGGTAGTTTGTGTAAAATTAATTGTGTTCAGAAAAATCAGTTTATATGTATTAAACATAAATCATTGTAATTCTTAAGCACAGAGAGCAAGAGTTACAATCGATTAAAAGTGCTCGCTTTTAACTTTGAAACTCTTATTTCACTAAGGCTCCACATGGAGCATAATAGTACAAAAAAAGGTTAAGATCAACAACAATGTTGAAGACAATGAATGAAACACAACAGAAAGGTAATATCATAAAAATATGGGCAGTACTAACTTGATGGCAAGTCATACCATAGTATATCTGTCTTTATAGTTCATCAATTCACTATATAGCTAATAGTATTTCAACAATCAGTTAAGCGTTTTGGCAAAAATCTACACCTTTCATGAAAACAATAAGTACAGTTGAACAGATAATGGAATCACCTAATTCTTGTTTGTTACAAAGAGTACATACTTTTTAGAATTAGATTTAGGGCTTCCTACTTATCTCCCGTTGTTGATGACGTCAGTTACATCATGTTTACATATACCTATCAAACTACTGTTACGGCGATCGTAGTAAAATTATCTTAGTGTGCCAGATTTTTAATTGTAATGTAAAGACACAGAAAGATGTTCATATGAACCTTTTCCCAAGGGATCCGAAATTTCGATAGATATGTACATATTCTTCGGCGAGATGGTTTTAAGTATGAATAAGCCTAGCTAGGTTGTGCTCAGATAACAATTATTTCACGGGCAGTCTATTGATGATTAATCCTTGGGTGGCAGAAAAATGTGGATACAAGATTGATTCAGAGTCTGGCGTCGTTCTCACCATATTTGATTTAGCCCCGAGAAAGGACTATATGCAGGTGGGTAAGAAACTGAGGAAGTCGACAGCCTTGAAGGGCTTTCTTCAAGCGACGAGCCTTAGAGGTGGGTTTTTCTTCTACTTTTTCCAGTAATCTCGTATTTGTGATTAATAACAATCTACATCTACAGAAGATACAGTACATACGTCCTAATAATCAAAATATTTTTTGTTTTGTTTCCAAACTATTAAACTATTGTATCTTTAATGGCGATATATAATAAGTTATGCAACCTAAACTATTTAATTTCACTTCAGACTAAAGGAAAAGGTAGAAATTTGAAGTTTATTATTGACTAATTTAACTTTCGGACATCTTTGGTTGGCCTTATTTGTATAATGTATGAATTGCGCGCGCATTCTTCACACGTGGTCGGAAAGAACACAATGACGTCTGTAAGTTCATCGATCAGGAATAAGGACCTACCCGACTAAATTCATTATGCTAAACCATGTGTAAAACACTAAAGAGTAGTTAGATATGTACATGTACAGAGATCCAAGAATTGCTGGCAAAATAGGACGTGGTATGCTAATAAGACAGTCTGAGGTGAGCACTCTGCTCGTTTCAGAAAGAATCTTTTCAATTATAAATCGTTTTTGTATGCACATTGAATAGAGTTTTTTGTTGCATTTTATTCATAGAATATCGTATTATTGATATCTTAACTAACATCTACCAAAAAAATTAGAGCATGTATACCATTTTAAAAACCTACATGTTAGCAACATTTCTGTCTTTTTTTTCTACCACACTATTAGGGGCGGGGTCCGCCTATTCCGACATAAATTGCCTTGTACAATTTTTTTCTGCAGCGAATTATTTAAGGAATTGATTTAAAGACATTTTCAAGTATATTTTGAAACTACAACATATCATATTCCCGAGAAAAGGGATGGTTGCCTCATCTAACCTTAATATCCTTAATCCCTTTTTAGAGCCGCCAATAAAAAAAAAGAATTATTATGTTTTTGTTCTATACAATGTATGATATGTGCATTTATAATGCAACAAAATATTAGTGTACTTGACATTCGTTGCGTATACTAGTACTTTAGTAAACAAAGTAAAAATTTTCAATAAAACTCTTTTGAAATAGAATGTTGAAACATGTACGTGTGTATGCATTCTAGTGGGCGGACGGGGTGGTTGCTGTATCTGCACATGCAGTGAGTCTCCATTTTCACATATAACCAATTTCTCTGTTATATTTTATACGTATTTAATTGAATCCTTAGATAATGATACAGTTATAGCCCCTCCAGTGATGAAGAAACAAAGACCCACCAAAGGATGGCTTGTCATGCACTGGATTTAATTGATTTTTTATGACATGTATCAAGTCATATGCCATAACGAATAGTACAATCGATATGCGGACCGGGATTGGGGTTTTCAATATATCCACCTGTAGGTAGAAATTGGTACTGATGTAGCTACATTCTCTACCCAGAGTTCCGTTAGCTACTCTTGCGTAACGCGCCCTCTGGTGAGAGAATGATGTAGCTAAAGTACGATAACCGAACATCGGAGGGTTTTCGTAAGACGATTTTATATGTTTGGGGTACTGTTTGCTAATGATAATGGGCGTAACTGTTTCCAGATTTTAAGATTGCATGTTGAGACAATATAATGGACACAATAATAAACAACCTAAATCTAAAAGAGGGATACTTTGGACTTTACACCGATTTTCTACCTGGAACTCAAAATCCAAGCCTCCCCCCGCTCCCCTTCTCCTCTTCCTACGGCTGAATCAAACTTAAGAAATCAGCTGTAAAAAAAAATATATATATAATTGTCTTGGAAAACTATAGGATACTTTCCTCAAAGATGACCAGTGACTCATAATACATGTATACTATTTTTCTAGGAATTTTCCCAAATGATTTTACAGTTCTTTTGATAAAATTTACATCTATGTTAATTAGAGGAACTGAAATTACAACCTGTGTGAGATGAGTGCTGATAATGATGTAACAAGTCTGTAGAAACCAAGGATAAACAGAACGCGACAGTGTGCTCTAACAAGTCTGTAGAAACCAAGGATAAACAGAACGCGACAGTGTGCTCTAACAAGTCTTCTGTAGAAACCAAGGATAAACAGAACGCGACAGTGTGCTCTAACAAGTCTGTAGAAACCAAGGATAAACAGAACGCGACAGTGTGCTCTAACAAGTCTGTAGAAACCAAGGATAAACAGAACGCGACAGTGTGCTCTCAACATTGCTTGTACACAGCTGTCCATTCTATTTCATGAAATTAGCGCCTGAATTTTTTAGCCCAATTGCGCAGAATGCTATAACAGTGCAAATAATGGTCCAATACTATCGGTCTAAATATATCATATGCACAGTTTACATGATTTATATGTTGAATCCAATTTTGAAAGGGCTTCGAAAGGACTATATTTTGTGTCAGGAAGATTCTTTTATAAAAATTATCTAAATTTACACGATTTTACAGTTGTTGTTTTATCCACATATCGTCATTTATTACACCTCTAGGCGTGTACATGAACTTTAATTTTGTAATTTATGACACCAGTAGTAGAGACTGAACTAATTTGTTTGAAAATAATCCAGCAATAATGTGAAATAAAATCATGCACATTAAACTGATAAGCGTGCGAAAAATCCCGACTGTTGAGTAATAAAAGTCCACTGATAGCAGTATTATAGCGTTCTTTCGACAAATCAGCTCGTACAGTCATGAAATTGGCCATCTTTATAAGCGTTCTTGTCGCCCATGTTTGTAAGTATAAACATTATTTGACGCATTGAACTCATTGTTTTAAAATGTATTTTCAACGATCTGGACTTTTTGTTTTGAGGTCACATTTTATGCATGCCAATGTCTCTTGGCAGTAACTTACATTATTGTATGAGTATCTATCATAGAATTTCATCATGAATGATAGAATCAGGACTACCATCAAAATGAAATATCATAAAGGTACATATGTTCCAACTTTTATGGAAAATATTAATAGAAATATCAATACTATGGTATTTCATGAATAAACTGAAACAAAAACAAAATACAAAGCACTACGGTTGTAGAGATATTCTTTCCGGAACGAGCAGAGTGCTGACCACGTGAGCGTCATGTTAGCACATCTCGTGCTTTTTCCCAGCAATTCTTGGATCTGTGCATATCTATAGCTAACCTTAGGTGTTTTACATATGATCTACCATAATGAGTTTAGTGTGATGTCCTATACTCCTATATCTGCGGTCGACGAAATCGATGACAAAACTTACCGACGCCATTGTTTTCTTTCCGACCACGTGTGTGGAGGGCGTGCGCAATGCATACCGTAATTTGAATACATCACATGTATATATTTACGCGATGTGTAAAATATCTCAAACAAAGTACACACGATATATGATTATTCAATATAAAGATATTTTCATTCCACTATATTTTTCCATTGAAATGCATTGCAAGTTTGTGTTTTATGACGGAGCCTATACAAACAGGGTTAACAGAACATTTATGATTGGATGATAGGTTACAGTACATGACATAGATAAAGTATGAAAACAAAAAGAGGTCGTTTGATTCATCTATTCATATATCATTTTGATATTATCTCCTATTCAGTGTCATTCAGGAAAATAGAGCCATCAAATCAAACATCTATGAATTTTTTTCTCCTTCAACATAAAATTTCAGACTGTGCCGCAGTAAATCCAACGCTGGACCACAGCTGTCCTATGATTTGTCCAATGGTTTGGATGCCCATGTGTGGATCAGACGGGCACACCTACGGCAATGAATGCGATCTCAAAGTCTCTAACTGCCTGTAAGTTTTCTGTTATGTGCGACCTCAGTCTATTTGCGACCTCATTCTCTAACTGCCTATAAGTTTTCTGTTATGTGCGACCTCAGTCTCTAACAGCCTGTAAGTTTTCTGTTGTGTGAGACCTCAGTCTGTAACTGCCTGTAAATTTTCTGTTGTCTACGGCCTCAAAGTCTACAACTGCCTATACATTTTGTTAAGTTACAAACTTCCTGCAAGTTTTCTCTTTTGTCATCACCAACTCCCCGCAACTGTCATTTTTAAATTCTAAAACTCTTCTAAAAAGCCTCCCATTTGTTGATTTTTAAATTCACGATTAGGAACCAAGAACTCCATGGGGAGAAATACCCAACACATACTCTCATGTCCAAGATTATTAATCTTATTTTGATGTTCATCAGTCCATACCAAGCACTGTCAACTCGGAAGTATTGATTGTATTCCCTTTCACCGGCAATGGTGACGTCTCTATTATGAGTGAAAGATTCTAAACAATATACAAGCAACCTTCGAATTACAGTGTGCCTAAACACGATATTAATTTCATTAATATTCCTCGAGAACCCCAACTTTGATTTTCCAAGCTGAGTTCGGATTAATGTAGAAAAAAGATCTGCATATACATGTAGTATGTACAGTAACCAATTCATGAACATTTATAATTACAACACAAGTGTGCGACATAGTGGAAATTCAAGTATGTTAAAATCATGACTTCTGGGGGTAGGGTGGGGCCATAATAGAGGATCAAAGTTTTACATGCGAATATATAGGGAAAATCTTTAACAATTTTCTTCTCAAGAACCACTGGGCCATAAGAGTGAAGATTTAAGCGAAAACTTCCTGATAAAGAGTAGATTCAAATTTGTTCAGATCATGGCCCCCGAGGGTGGGGTGGGGCTACATTAGGGGATCAAAGTTTTACATGCTGATATATTGGGAAATCTTCTCCAGAACCACAGGGCCAATTTCAATCAAACTTGATACCAATCATCCTTAGGTGAAGGGAATTTAAGTTTGTTCAAATGAAGGATCATGCCCATTTCAATAGGAAGATAATACAAAAACATTTAAAGATCTTTTTCTCAAGAACCACTGGGCCAGAAGAGCTGAAATTTACATGACAGCTTTTTGACAAAATGGAGATTCAAGTTTGTAAAGATTATGACCCCCTGAGGCTATGGTAGGGCCACAAAAGGGGATCAAAGTTTTACATGTGAATGTATAGGGAACCATACTTGGCACAAAACATCCTTAGATGAAAGTTAATATGAACCAGAGAGGCCATACCCGTTTACAAGACCATATGATAATTAATGAATTTATAATCAAGTTTGATAATTAAGTTTGATAATTAATGAAATTTTAGTCGTTACCTTTGAAAAGTGTTTTTGACCCAAGCTGCTTGTGTAATGATAGTTTTGCTCAAGCTAGTAACTGCTGCTCAGGTGAGCGATGTGGCCCATGGGCCTCTTGTATATCTAGCAGCAGATGTTCGGAACACTAAAGAAATGTACTTTTCCTGCCTGATATCCAGGTATTTATTTTATTTTTATTCATTTACATGTACTTATTTATTTAGTTCACATCTTTTTGTTACCCTTCCCCATATGCAAAGATTGCATATTCTAAGTGACTAAGTAAGTGAAATTTACTTCAAGTTAAAACAGTTTTAGGAATGACACGGAGATGATGGTTGGGTATAGATATAAAACAGTTTAGGAATGACACGGAGATGATGGTTGGGTATAGGAATGACACGGGAGATGATGGTTGGTTTTAGGAATGACACGGAAATGATGGTTGGGTATAGGTATAAAACAGTTTTGGAATGACACGGAGATGATGGTTGGGTATAGGTATAAAACAGTTTAGGAATGACACGGAGATGATGGTTGGTTTTAGGAATGACACGGATTTGATGGTTGGGTATAGATATAAAACAGTTTAGGAATGACACGGAGATGATGGTTGGTTTTAGGAATGACACGGAAATGATGGTTGGGTATAGGTATAAAACAGTTTTGGAATGACACGGAGATGATGGTTGGGTATAGGTATAAAACAGTTTAGGAATGACACGGAGATGATGGTTGGATATAGGTATAAAACAGTTTAGGAATGACACGGAGATGATGGTTGGATTTAGGAATGACACGGATTTGATGGTTGGGTATAGATATAAAACAGTTTAGGAATGACACGGAGATGATGGTCGGGTATAGGTATAAACAGTTTTGGAATGACACGGAGATGATGGTTGGGTATAGGTATAAAACAGTTTAGGAATGACACGGGAGATGATGGTTGGGTATAGGTATAAAACAGTTTAGGAATGACACGGAGATGATGGTTGGTTTTAGGAATGACACGGATTTGATGGTTGGGTATAGATATAAAACAGTTTAGGAATGACACGGAGATGATGGTTGGGTATAGGAATGACACGGAAATGATGGTTGGTTTTAGGAATGACACGGAGATGATGGTTGGGTATAGGAATGACACGGAGATGATGGTTGGTTTTAGGAATGACACGGATTTGATGGTTGGGTATAGATATAAAACATTTTAGGAATGACACGGAGATGATGGTTGGGTATAGGAATGACACGGAGATGATGGTTGGGTATAGGAATGACACGGAGATGATGGTTGGGTATACATTGTAGGTATAAAACACGTAACTGATACACACTGCGTGATCTTGGATATAAAAAATAATAATTTTGAAATGCAAAACACACTGAGTTCAAAATGATGAAAACTGTATTGAAAAGTACAGAGCAAGATTATGTCAAGGGAAGTTATCAGGAGAGATTAAAATTTGAAATTACGTACGCAAGCTTTGTCTATAGCATTTCAAAGTTTGGCATAAGACGATATATATTAGAAAAGAGTGTTTTAAAATCTAATTCACCACAATGCTACAATTTAGCTGATGATGTGCATGCACCATTATGTAGTCTAAATTTCACATTTGTTTAGATATCTAAATCCATCCCGTCTTCTGGGGACAGGGTATAAATTCACAATATAGGTGCAATAATGGTTTGCATTGGAAATTTTCAAACATATGATATAGAAACATATTCGAGCATCTATTGGTAGTATAAATTCTTTTATACAGTACAGAAAACCTGTGGGACTCGTTTAGAAAATTCCAACGCCAATAATGTCATTTTACTCACGCCAAAACTATATCAGAGCATTCCTATGCAGTTGTCCAATGGCAAGTCATTGACCTTTTGACCGACTTACTTTTGGGTCAATATCAGTGTTACATGCTTATGAGTCCTATCTACGTGTGAACAGATGAGTAGGGTAAGTGTTGTTGCCCATGGATTTGTTGTATTTTGATAAATTTTGATGTGCTTTTTTTTCCAGACACAAAACCAACGTAGTGAAAATTCACACGGGCTCTTGTGACCTGAACACTCTCGGATAAAGGAAAGGAATGTCGCCTCACAGTCCACGCCTTGATGTGTGTTGTGTGTATTCTCAAAAAATAAAAGAAGATTGATTGATTGATTGAATATTGTTTAACGTCCCTATCAAGATTGTTTAACGTCCCTATCAAGAATATTTCACTCATATGGAAACGTCACCATTGACGGTGAAGGGCTGCAAAATCTAGGCCATTGAGCAGGGAGTGATCTTTATCGTGCCACACCTGCTGTGACACGGGACCTTGGTTTTTGCGGTCTCATCCGAAGGACCGCCACATTTAGTCGCCTCTTACGACAAGCAAGGAGGTACTGAGGACCTATTCTAACCCGGATCCCCACGGGAATATAAATGAGTTGTTAATATCAAAGAAAAAGTTGTTAAGTTTATTCTGTAAGTAATAAGCAAACACACAGTTTATTGGGGTCACATGAAAATCCGAAAGACGCTTGAACATTTTTTTAAACAACGCAGTAAGACTTTGTTGTTATCACTGAGGATATGAAGGTCTCTGCCAGCGCGTTTAATCGTTATCTCCTCCAGTAATGACAACAAAAACACATTTCATTGAACACCTACTGAACCGGCCATAGAAGATTTTATTCTTTTTACAGTCATGTTATGTGAGAACACGAAATGGAAAAAAGCAAAGATTGGAAGAAAAGTTCGACATTTGTTGGGGGTTTTTTTTCTTGTTTTTTCCCCCGGGTTTTGTTGTGTGTGTTTTGTTGTTGTTTGGTTTGTGTGACGATTCGCTGAAAAATAATGATGAAAATTTACAGTTACCTCTATTTTAATTTTGTTTAAAACTATGGGGTTTGATACATTAAAAGGGGTGATCTAAATACATTATCAATTGTCAGAGGGCGGGTAGTGGGAAATCAGGTTGAAGGAAAATACCCAAGTTTAACCTTTAAGTTTCCTTTGAAATAAAATATATAATTTCAACGAAAAGAAAATACTAGCACGCGTAAGAACACTATAAACTACGAAAGCCTATTAGTATCATATAAAAAATAAATTTACTTTCCCATATCTCGTAATTACGAGAAAAGATCTCGTTATTACGAGATCGTTAAGTCGTAATTGCGAAAAAAGATCTCGGTATTACGAGAAAAGAAAAATATGTGAATATTGGCCATATGATATTTTTCTGTATATGAGCTCTCCTCTCCTCATTCCGTCAGGTGTTTTGGATGCTGTTTTGAATATAAGAAATCACTTTCCATTCAAAGCATGCCAAGTTGACCAATAGACTTTTTAGAAAGTTAACTTACTGAACGAAAGTTTATTCATGCATTTAAAGTACAATGGGAAAAAACGACGATTTATTATTGTAGGTTTCTGCACTATCAATTAATTAAACCAATTAAATTTTACGGTGATATTAGCTAATAATACAGTTAAACTATCATAATGCTTAGTGTAACTGTGTATAAATGTTCAAGATTCTTGTAATTCCGCCGTTAAGTACACACTATGATGGTACATATTGTCGTTTGGAACATATCCTCCTCGGTGACGATATGCACGTACCCTCACGGTACATATTGTCCATTGGCACATATACTACATATTGTCGCTGACAATAATATGCGCTGAGACAAGGCATATTTTTTTGCATCACAGTACATACTGTCGTCAGAGACAATAAACATGGGAATATATTGTCGCCGGCCGCGATAGATGGGAAGGGGGTGGGTGGTAAGATAACTATAGGTATCTCTGTAGAGAATATTTAGCTGTGGTTAAATGCTGAATTGTTTAATGCGAATGAATATTTGGAATTCTTGTACGATTCCAATACCATTTTTAATGGAGGCCGTGATCGCCTTTTTGTTAATCTCATTAAATGATTACATGTTTGACTTGTTTCATTTTATATATCTATAACTTTCAATTTAAAATATCTATAATATGAAAATATCACTATTTCAACAAACCACTATCTAGCGCTTTAAGTGTATGCATCTTTTGTTTTTACTTTCTTAGTAACATGCATGTACAGGACTAGTGCCATCTCTCTCTCTCTCTCTCTCTCTCTCTCTCTCTCTCTCTCTCTCTCTCTCTCTCTCTCTCTCACGCGTACTCAATATCTTAAGTAACCAGTACGAAATTATTTGATCATTAAAGATATATGTTGACATTGATCAATAAAAATGAAAAATATTGCATACATTTGAGTATATAATCTAGATTTGTAAAAATATAATAGATAAATAAAAATCCAAACTTGGTTCAAGAAGTCTCATTCCTAGATGTAGATCAGTACCTGTTGCTACATGTACATCTAATAATGGTGAGGGTTTGTGTCGGTACATATTGTAGAAGGAGTCATGTAACAACTCTATCTACATATATACAGGTTTCACACCTCCAGTTTACAATCCTTTGAATTGGAGATCAAACCTCCGTAATAAAACAAAAATGAACACCTGTTGATCTGACAAATTTTGAAAACACAAAAATAGACGTACAAATATTTTGGTTCTAATGATATTTGTCATTGATTATTGTATAACCCGATGAACGAAATAAAACCCACAAAAAATGTGCGTAAACATATGCATTTCATGTTTCTAGAAGTATGATTATGACCGCAACTAAACTTACGCGGACCGGAACATAAATTATAGGTATTTAGCGTTGCTAAATCATGCGACACCGGACGACAATATGTACCGTCACACACACTTTGAATGAGATCATTTCGATTTCCTGACCAATCAACAAAGAAGGAAATAGTATCAAACGTTTCCAAGATTATACATAAGTTGTGCAACTCGGCTTTATATCATTATTTTCTCGTAATTACGAGATCTTGTAAAAAAAAAAAAAAAAATTCACATTCCATTATTTCGTAATTACGAGATCTTTTCTCGTAATTACGAGATGATTATCTGGTAATTACGAGATCTTTTCTCGTAATTACGAGATAATTTTCTCGTAATAACGAGATCTTTTCTCGTAATTACGAGATGATTATCTCGTAATAACGAGATCTTTTCTCGTAATTACGAGATCTTTTCTCGTAATAACGAGATCTTTTCTCGTAATTACGAGATCTTTTCTCGTAATTACGAGATAATGGAATGTGAATTAATTTTTTTTACATGATACTAATAGGCTTTCGTAATAAACTGGTGTATTTTCAGGAGTGGAGAAAATACAGAG